>NW_008709185.1:2086-3300 GCF_000327385.1 Lottia gigantea | reverse complement strand
AACGTCATTTCGTCCCCTTTGCCACTTCGCCACGGGGTCTCATGAACAAATTAATAAAACTTGCGAATCCTTTCATCATTTGCGATTGCAAACATGGTCGGTTGTTCAAACTACCTCTTCGTATGGTACAAACCGTCTAAATGCCGTCTTAGAGTCGTTTCAAGACAAATTTATTTAACAGGGACGAAATGACATTGGGGCGGTTTGACCTCTTAAAATTTACGTTATATGACAACCGAGACTTGATCGTGTACTAAGCTTTGATAGTGTGACAATCAAGACTAGTGTCTACTTTCGATTGCCAACAAACATGGCGGACACCGTCTTGAAATTCGTTGTTTACATTCATTAAATTGTGAAAAAAAGCAAATTAAAGGCTATTCTTTATTATTTTTGGTGTTGACTCTTGAGGGGGTACCTTGAGGTGTGTCTCCATTGCTTCAGTATGAGATGCCAGCGCATTGGGAGGTTTTAACGAGACTAAATGTGAGGAAGTTCTCACCACTCTGTTAGTACTACCCTACAGTCCAGCCCACTGCAGAGATGTGATGTCAAAACCAACGGCAGTCAACCTTCTCATCCCGTGCTGCTGTTTCTCCACGCTATGAAATATTCACCAAGCTCCAAACTTGTAGTCTGAAAGACAACATCCCTCAAAACGAGATCAAATAGCTATCTCGAGCCACACTGAAGATCTTACAGAATGAATAGAACAGTGGCAGATATCTGTACTAAAGACCTATCTGTCCAGTGCTCTGCAGCAGCGGAGAGAACACCTCACAATCACAACAACAACATCAAAAAACATGACTAAAAACAAATCCAAACTGAAAGTAAAATGCATTACTGAATAATCAAACCAGGCCGCACTAAAGAATTTATTATTAAACAATTTGAAATTTGTTTAGATGACAAAAACATATTTATCAGCAAAATGAAATTATTTTTATATTTTCTGCGAGTCTCATTCTATAATTGAACAGCTGATAGACCTGTTTTCCAACTGACCAACACTCTAGATTTCCTTACCAGACAAATTAGTCAAGCTGTAAATTCAACAGACGCGCAGTTTTGCGAATGGAACAATAAAATCTTTGCCCAGTGTGCTGAAGGCTGTGCACGTTAAAGATCCCCGCGACAATTCCATCTCAAACAAAATTGAAGGCAGCTGCAGAAATGTGAGACGTAAAGTCTCCATTCATTTCATTTCTGAA
>NW_008709185.1:0-1038 GCF_000327385.1 Lottia gigantea | reverse complement strand
ATGTTAAGTCAGCATTAGTAAGGTAACAAATTTGTTTTTTCTGAATTTGTTCTGTTTTCCAGATTGTTGTAAGAATGACAACCTTGAATCTTTTTACAGATCTAGTTTTTATAGAAAAATAAGACAGTTATAGTTGATTTAGAATTTTACGTGTCATTTTATTGTATCCTAAAGTTCTGATGAAATTAGTATAAAAGTAAAATAATTTTTTAAGATGATATTTTTGTTTTTTTATGAATAAATTTTTAGCTAAAATTATCACGTCTTGATTTTCTTCAAATGGGTCATAATTTTTTCTCCAAACTATCATTGAGATTCAAGTATAAGATACATCTCCTGAATTTTTTATTTTAACTGTCAAAAAACATTCAGGAGCTGTTTTTATGATAGAAACTCAATGACAGTTTCAAACTAATTATGAGTCATAACTTATTCAAGAACTTCTACGACAGTTTTCTGGGCTGTCAACATTATTCCAGGATCTCCTGTCCTGTTTTTAGCTGAGCTGTTACGTTAGCCGCAAACAAAGGCATGTAACACGCAGAAAAATCCCTAAACTTACAGACTCTTATCTAGTCTCTTATAGGTTATTTTTGACAGTTGTCAGCTAGAGCAGAAATTAAACTGCTTGGCTAAATTTTTATATGACACGATGAATTTACCAAGAAAAAAGACGTAACATATGGTAATCCAGCTTATTTCATCTGTCAAAAATGACCAGCAGAGGTTTGATAAGACTTTCAGCAATAGAATCATAACCTCTTCTCTTGAACTTGAGAACAGATGGAATCTGCTGGATAAATGGAGTTAGGGATAATTCACACTACAAGCAGAGCAGCACAGAGAAGATTGTAGTCAGTCATTCACATGTAAGCAGAAAGTACAGACAAATTTCCTGTCACTCGCCTTGTAGCAGTGTAAACAGCTGAGCATATGTACGTTAAAAACTAGATATTAATACCGTTACTAAGCCCTCTGCTACGTGCCACCATGCTCAGCTTGTGTGAACGAACCCTAAAGTCAAAGGGGAAAATGAAT
>NW_008709184.1:2450-3303 GCF_000327385.1 Lottia gigantea | reverse complement strand
GACAGTCTAAAACATAATAATATTGAAATGAAATCTTTGGCACTATTTACAAAACTAAGTAACAGCTTTGTATAGAGTTAACACAAATTGGTTCACAGGTCTGTAAATGAAGATATCTTGGCAACTGGCAAGATGGATATGATCGATAAAAGTCTTCAGAAAGTTTCATAATTGTACTGCACAGTTTTCTTATGGTCCATTCTAACATTGAACTTTTCAGACCAATGGAATAGACCCATCACTTATTTACATTTGAAATTTTATTTATCACTTATATATATATATATATTTCTGCATATATATATCTATTGATTGTAGGAACATGGCAGATTGTATTGGATGTGTTGTGTCTGCTCGAAATGGTTTCATCCTGAGCATTGTGTTGGTGAAAACTCCAAAAATTGCAGTCAAACCTTCATACAGTTTAAGTTTTAAAAGGAAATACTTGGAACTGTTTTTGTAAATCTAATAAGGTAATATGTTTGGTTTGATCAATATGCACTAAAAGATACTATCTTCATCATAGAAAATTTTTTTTAGTGTATGAAAGGCTAGTTGCATTATTCTAGAGTTCAGAACAGAAGTAGGAACAATGAGCCACCCAAGCACTTTGTGAAAATCAGATGATATTACATAAATTATAAAAAAAAACACAGATCATTGATGCATTTTGATTTATGCAAGTTTTTGTTACAAAATAACTTTATAGCTATTTTGTAATGAAATATATAGTTTATAACTACAGTAATAATTGTAGAGATAGCTTGCGTTGCAAGGTAACATACGCCCACTGGCAGCTGTCAGAAATAATAAAACAGTCTTTAGTGACTAAAGTACGAATTTTCTCATATTG
>NW_008709184.1:0-1218 GCF_000327385.1 Lottia gigantea | reverse complement strand
GTTTTCTATTTGTTACCTTTTCTGTCTATCAGAAATCCAGTGTTTCCTTTATATTTTAGAAGCTGACTTCAAATGAGATGGATTGTTGTTTGTGCTGTTTTGAAAAAATTGGAAAGAGGTACATTTAGAGATAAAATTCAATCAGTGGTAGACATTAAACAAACTAACTCAACTGGCTCTTTTGAATTCTTTTTCCATCCACTTTAACATTAGGTTATTGTTTTTGTAAACTTTTAAATTGTAAGGTTTGTTTGTATGTGAACCTAAAGTCTGTAGAATCTGCCAACAAATAAAAAATTGTTCAATGAAATTGAAAAAGAATCAAATGCACCCATGGCATAGAGTTTTATATCTTTCAATATTTATATTTATTTGACACTGCTTGTTTTTTATTCTATAATTCAGTCAACTTTTCTGCTTTATTTTTGAAATGCCTATCTACTTAAAATATAATCATAATAAACTTTATTTTCGCCTAAGATCAAAGACAATTTCAATGGTGTTAAGATTCATGCTTATAATTTTCCAGATTTTTATATATGACATCTATGTGGATGTGTATTGTGGGCTTTCAGGTCTGTCTATTCCCATTTCCTTATAGTCACTCAAGAATCCATAGTTTCTACCCGATTTTCATTAAAATGGTGTTTGTATGCATTAACGTAAAATGAAGATCAAATTTGCGGACTTTCAGAATATTAATCCCTATAATCTTGTTTATTGAAGGAGTTGTTTAGTTTTCAACCAGTTAGTTTCCATCACAACTGAAATAACAATCTTACACTAGATACCAAGTTTATAAGGTGGATGTATCTTGACTTAGCCAAAGTGAGTTGGTAAACTCAATAGTAACAACATTTTGCAAATGCAGAGAGCTGTTTTCATAAGAATATAACTGCCATGAAATCTGCTCCTATGTTTCAAAAAAATACACCTTATGTAAGTTGTGATAATAACTGTTAACCTGTTGTTTTGACCATCTGACTTTCAGTGTTTCTACATGTAACATGGTAAATATAACTGATTGTTAATTTAGTATAAAACATTATTGGCATTAATAGCTGTCCATAGTAACATTACTATTATTGGCATTAATAGCTGTCCATAATAACCTAATGATTATCTCCCTTAATTAATTAATCAAGGAAATGAGTTCAAATTTATTCTTTTAAAATTAACTAGTAATTAGATTGTTATTTTATGTATATAGTAGGTGAT
>NW_008709183.1:35743-53355 GCF_000327385.1 Lottia gigantea | reverse complement strand
TTAGGTTTGGCTTTTAAAAAAACCTAATTGTTTTATTGCAATAATTGACGCGTACAAGAGCACATACTATTTCCAAATCAATTTGTAAGAATAATGGCCATTACTGATGTTTAACACGACTAATTACTAGCAACTGAATATCCCAGGGCATAAAAAACATGAAAAGGAAAAGTCAACAAGATCCCAACAACGAATATTTACCGTCTTATAATTATTACTAGACCGATGACAACTACAATAACTACTACCAAAGTAACAGTTACAGCTGATATAATCGTGATACTATTGTCTGCTTTCTCAACTACTGTAATATAAATTATATTACTCTCTATATCACAGTATATCACGACTTCATTCAAATCATATTGCCATTTTAAAATATGTAGAAAACGACCAAGGAAAAATGAATTTCTTCAGAGGGATGGAAACTTGGAGTATAGTTTTATGCTCCTTGGGTAGAAATGCAAAGTGTCCTCCTCAGCTAAAATTTTACATTATCCAAAATATGATTTTAATTTACCATAGATGCACTCCAAAAAGAATACTGGTGATTAAGTTTTGTACCTCAGTGCTTTCTCTATACATGCGTCACCGTTAAAACACAAAATAAGACAGATTCTTTCATTCTGTTAAAAAGTAATTTCAGGAAATATAGGTTATTACCTTCTTTACAAGTTGGTCCTTGAAAACCAGCTTCACAGCCCAGCTCTAGATCACAAGCACCAGTTACGATATGACAGATAGTTTGGTTATAACAATTACCACAGGTAGAGCTACATCTTAATCCATATGTTCCATTGGGACAATCTGGAAAACATTCAGTGAAATGGAATATTTTATAATTTAATGTATTGTAAATAGACTAGGGGTGATATATAGTAATGATCAACAGAAAATTTAAAATTCAATCACAAAACTATTCAAATATCAAATATATTTTATATCTATTCATAAAATCATAGTATTCCTAACTGCACAAACGATGCCTTACATACAGTACATACAATAACTAACGCGTCTTGAACGGTTGTAATTTCAAAGTTTAGTCCCTACAGATCATATTACTAAACAGTAATCTCTATCTACCTTCAGCACATTTATCACCAATTTTACCAGCAACACAACCATCGGTACATGAACCATTAGTCTGGAGACATGTCTTCTTAAAACAGTTACTACTACAGTTCTTGTTACAAACATCATCATAATAACCCTTAATACATCCAATACTACAATAACCATTAGTTATATTACATACTGGATTATTGTCTTGTGATTGACATGTTTTATTACATGGTTGTTTACATGACTGTCCATAATATCCATCGTGACATTGGGTACATTTCTTATTGTCATTCTGACTACATATAATACAGTTTTTACTACAATCATTAGTACATGTAGGTCCTGATTTACCAGAAATACAACCATATATACAACTACCATCATTTCTATTACATGTCCCATTATTACAACCTGTACTACCTTTTTCACAAGCTTCACAATCACCATTATTCTGGATACAACCACCATTACAATTAGTAGGACATGGTGTATCACATTTATTACCATAATAACCAGAAGTACAGTTGTTACAATTACCACTAGAATCACAGCCACCTACACAATTACTCCCACATTCTAAAGAATAATATAATTCAATCACATATTGAGGACTTATGAATCTTTTGAGAGAAATTGGCTTTCTAAATAGTATATCTTGATGAATCTAATTTGTGTAATTGTTCTAAGTAAGATCCAAAAGACATTTCAGCAGATTTAGACGATATTTCTTTAGTGGTCTTAATGTTTTGTCGGCTGTATAATAACAACATTGATCTTTTTTTTTATATAGGTATAAACAGCAAAATTATTGTATTGTCAAGTGGATCGTCAGCCTTCAGACAAGGTTTGAAAAATGAACACAATACAGTTCCTGATATGTATTGGCGTATCGGTATATGCACACCCAAAATTAAATACGTATAACAAGAAAAACTCACTTTCAAATATTTCTACTTCACAGAGTGTGAGAGGTTTGTCTCCTTGGTTGGGATTTTCTACACTAATATATACATATCTACCATTAAACTGTATATTTTGTGATTGATTACAACTATTTATATTGTAGATATCTTGTATTGTTGTACTAGTATCTTTATAACAAATTGTAGATTGTTTATATCCATCTATATTACATCTACCATTAAAACTTAATCTTAGCTCAAAACCTTGTAATCTTTCTTGATCTGTAAAGATAACATAAGATAATTTCTATAAAATAAGAGGAGGGAATTACTATCATTAGATTGATCGAAGTAAAAAGCATTCTATACATGCTGTTCAAATCTTCACTTTTGCACCAGTACCATTGATAATATATCTAGATTTTTACCTCAAAGAACCAACAAACCCAAATAGCAAATCAATTTTGCAATAACAATGGACAAACACAAATTACAGTTAGTAGCATTAGTAGGAAATGTTACCTCAAAATTCTCAAAGTGTAAAGAAAAATGTAGAAAAAAGGCACTTGACTACGATCGTCTCCCAACCACTTTCCCATTCGTCTTACTTTCTCTAGGCCGTGGTACATACAAATAATGGTATAAGAAGAAAAGTCAATTAAATGTACAGTTAAGTTAAATGTAAGGAAGTACGAAGTTTGAACGAAAAATAGAGATATTTAGAGAGTGGAATGATTAATGGAATAGAACTGGTAGACATTAAAATATGAATTTTTCTAAAGTTGGGTATACACAATAATAGGGAGGCAGATAACAGTTTCTAAGATTAGTATAGGCAGGGCAACATAAGAGAAAATTCATCTTCAACAACATGCATATTACAATATTTACAAAGTCTATTATTTCTATGTACATTTGTATATCTACCAGTTTCGATTGCCAGACTGTGAGAACTACATCTGAAGTTTGAGGAACATTTCCTATATTTTGGTATGATAAAATGATTTAAATATGGTTTAAAATCCAAATTGTACGTAAATAGATTATAAAAATGTAATTTTGATGAACTAAAGCGTGAACTATTCCATTGTTGGATATATTGATCAATTAAACGTCGTCTGTACCTATTGGGGACATAGCAATGGTAACTTCCCCTTGGTTTAACCAGTCACATGAAAACCCCAAACATACATTTTACGTTATAGGCCCAATTACACCTTTTAAATCTATTAGACATATAAAGACTATTACATGTTACATTATAAATAAAATATAGTAATGAGTTTTTATCTGATACAATTCTTAACCAGTATTTTAAAATTATTTCGATACGTTTAAAATATAATGGAGTGACCCCTAGCTCCCCATAGACTGCATGTGAAGGCGTAGGTGATTTAACTCCCAGTATTTTTTTACAAAAATTAGTGTGGACTCTTTCAATATCGGGACCAGTATGGAAACCCCATAAAGCACACGCATAATTCAAAATAGAGCCGATATAGCAATTAAATAGTTGATATAGCTGATTTACACTAAAATATACATTGTTAAAAACATTACATAACTGATAAACACCCTTACTCCCCTTTACAGATATAGATTTTTGAGTAGTATTGAACAGATCGTTACTAGAGAATTCAACACCAAGATAATTAAAAGATTTTACATTTTCTAAAGGATAGCCATTATATTCAAAAATATTATCTAAATTAGCACGACCTTTCTTAAATATCATAGTTTTAGTCTTAGAAATATTAAGATCAAGTTTCCATAAAGTACAGTACACTTCAGTCTGTTTAAAAGTGATTGAAGGCCTGCAGCAGAAAGAGATAGAAGTGTACTATCGTCGGCATAATAAAATAGATACAATAATTGAAAGTTGCAAACATCTAAAATCTATTAAGACACTCGATATTTCTGGAATTCCAATTAGCCTGGAACAATGTGTTCAACTCTTAAATCATACTTATGATACACTTACATGCTGCATATTAAATATCCCTAGATATATAACTGTAAGAGAATTTTTTGTGTTAATTGAACTAAATTACAAGAACTGTCGATTTTTTGTCCTCAGAATTGACAAGTATGGAGACAAAATTTGGAGTTAAGAATGCCCTCGAAGTTTTGGATTTCCTTGATATTGACAATGATTGTAGTGAATATGATTCCTCGTCTGATCATTTTGAATCTGTAGAACCAGCCATTAACATACCCCTTTCTTACCAAAATAATAATATCAATGAAATCTTACCAGCAGCTCAAAATATATCTAATGATGAATCTTTTGAAATAACTTTGGACGAAATATACTAATTCCCGACACTGAACTCAGTACAGCAAATGTTATAATAGATCACGAAAGTAATATCTCAACCATAATAGATAATGATAAAAATGCTAAAATTCACGAAAGTAATATCTCAACCATAATAGATAGTGATAAAAATGCTAAAATTCCCGAAACAGCAAATGCTGAATCTAGACCTTCTCGAAAACGAAAGAAAAACCAAGCAGAATGGGCAAAAATGTACGAAAAAGGAGACGACAATCAGGAAAAGAATATACGGACTCAAACGGAAACCTACAGCGAAAAAGATCACTGAAATATGACACAAATCATACATGTAGATTCAAATGTTGTGAACATTTCTCATATGATGGTTGTCTACAAATCTACACGGAGTTTTGGACTCTTAACGACTCCCAGAAAAAGATTTTCTATAGCCAAACTACAAGTAAAGAACGTAAGGCAAGAACTAGATTGCCTAATACTGAATTTACTAGTAGAAAGCAGTTTACATATAAATATCATTTGAAAAAAAGTGATGAAAATATACGTGTGTGCAAACAGTTTTACTTAGATACTCTGGATATAAGCCAGACACGAATCCAAACTTTTCATGAAAAAGATGAAAGAGGAAATATCAGATACAGTGATAAGCGTGGTGCACATAGTTGTAAAAATATTATCAATACTGAACCCCAAAAGGAAATAATTCGTAACCATATTAAATCATTTCCTACTATTCCCTCACATTATTGTAGGGCAAATTCCAAGAGACAATATTTAGAGCCCGGGCTCACTGTACAAAAAATGTACAATCTATATGTTGATAACTGCAATAGAGATGAAATAAAACCCTTAAAATTATATGTTTATCGAGATATTTTTAATTTGGAATTTAACATTGGATTCCATGTCCCGAAAAAAGACAAGTGTGACACGTGTGAAAAATACATAATATTAACCTCCCAACCAAACGTTAATGAAATTAATGCTCAAACATTACGTGATTATTTGAACTTAAAGCAAGAAACAAAAATAGAAAGGGACACGGATAGAAACAGAAAAGATAATTCTGTAGTTGTGTGCTTTGATATGCAAAATGTCATGACGTGTCCGCGAGCTTCAGTTTCAAATTTCTTTTATAAAAGAAAGCTTTCGGTTTTTAATTTAACAGCACATTGTTCTTATAACAAAGTGGCTTATAATGCAATATGGACAGATAATATGATGGGTAGGGGGCTAATGAAATTGCAAGTGCTTTGTGTGTTATATTACAAAAAGTGTGCGAAGATATTCCAAATATTAATCATCTGATTTTGTGGTCTGACATTCAGGTCTCATCATTGAACATAAATTTGGAACACCTGGACATTCTTCTATACAAGAAGTAGACAATGTTCACAGTCACATTGAAAAAGCACTAGGAGTAGCCGAAATTTATAGCCCAATATCCCTTGTCAGAGTCTTACTTAAAGTTCGACCAAAACACATGAAAGTTATACAAATGAAAAAATCTCAATTCTTTGATTTCCAAAAGGTTTCACAACGATTTAAATTTAATATTCAATTTTGTAAACTAAATTATTTGAGAATTGATTCTTCCCGACATATGCAGTGTGATTACCAATTTTGTTTCTCTGAAGAATTGAAAACCCATACAACATGACATACTCGAAAGAAAAAATCAACGATTTGAAAAGTATGATGCCATTTATGCCACTTTCTGACTGTGATTACTATAGACTTACTCTTGGCATAGACGCTAATAATTAATATGAATTATATTACACGATAAAGCCTTTATTTAAATGTCAAAAGCATCAAAAAGGTAAAACAGTCAAATTCCCTCCGATTATATTGATTTTTATTGATTGTTACATATTAAAATTACTGGAATATCGTCGGTCGACATATTATCAAAATTTGGTTTCCATATATACAATGGTCAGCTTTTATTACAACATATAAGAAAATGTCTTCAAATATTATTCATTTTATCTTAATTCCATTTTTTTTATTAATTAATCGATCTATGTTTAAAGCTAGGAAATGTGGGATATGGAACGGGTGCCAATATGAGATTGTCTTCTGCTACTAATTCCATATCGTTCTATATCCCAATTCCTCCATTGTCCGTTTTTGTAAAACAAAAATATGAGAAATTTGTAAACTTTTTGTCAAAATGAATTTTATTAAAGTAAAAATAAATGAATGATTTTTCACAACATGTTAATTTTGATATATTCCTTCACTTAATATGGCATTTATATGGTTGTCAAAGTTTCAAATTTGATTTTCTCAAAAACAACAAGAACGGAGATAGAAAATTATAGACCTGAGGTGACGACATGTAAGCGTAGTTAAATACACGATTATCAAGAGTGACCGGGTCACATGTATCAGATGATAAAAAAGTGTCAAAATCATGCATATATAAAAGGAACAATAGTGGTTAAAGGTTATCTCCATGCTTTACACCAGAGAAGGATGTAAAACATTGTGAATATTCACGTTTAAACTTCACACATAATGTAACGGTTTTATACATAGAGTGAATACATCTTAACATTCTATTACTCAAACCTAGATCACTTAATTTTTGCACTAACAACTGCCTATCAATCCTGTCGAAACATTTAGAAAAATCAATAAATGCACAATATAACTGTTTACAAATATTACATTAAATATATGGCATAAATAAAAGCCAACATCATTATTGACATTCTTAAGGACTTCAGGGGGGACACCATCTTGTCCTGCACTTTTACCAGACTTGTGATTAGAGATTGCTTTGCAGAACTCTGATACGGTTATTTCACCATCTATGGAGGGTATATTTTGGTTAGCAGGACAATAGAGCTCTGAATAGCCAAACGGACGATCGTTATTACTAAAAACATTTTTAAAATGGTTATAAAAATCAATAATAGAAATGGATGATGAGGAATTCGACTGGGGTTTTGATTTATAGAAACGAATTTGTTTCCAGAAATTCTTAGGATTATCTTTTATAATAGAGTGCCTTCGTTATACATATAGGAATTCTTAGCATATTTTTTAACATTATTAAATTTAGTTCTGGCACGAACGAATTTAGTCCTATTCGTTTCTGTTTTACAATTATTATAAATATTCCTGGCATGAATAAAGTTTTCCCTATTAGTAATACAATTATTATCAAACCACTTATTGTTTTTATTAACAGATTTTCTCTTTTTACCGCCTACTCTCTGTTGATTTCCAATACATTTATAACATTCATCGAATAATAAAGAACAGAAACTGTTTACAGAATAATCGACCTCGTCTTGACTCTTTTGTGGGATAATTTCTTTTACATCATTGACTTTATTTGATTCCATTTTCCATGTGCGCATGTAAGTGGAATTATTGCTAGGGGTATGTGGGCAGCGGCTTTGCTAAGCCAATTAATGGATAATGAGAAAAAGGCATGATCTGAGAATTCGTGAAAATTACTTATTTTAAAATCACTAATTAAATTAAAATAGTTTGAATTAACCAGACTAGAACCTTTGGAATATGTAGAAGATGTAAAGAATATGTTCTTATCTTTTCAAACGGGTTGCGGGAAATCGATTTTGTGTTTTGTTTACATGGCCGTCGAACCACCTATAGTCTGATTGATCAGATTTCAAGAGGGGGAATAGATATTGAATAATATGACTCGTATTTATACTGTCTAATGGCGATTTTAACAATATGTTTATGCATAGCCGTTCAAAATTGCAAGTCCAATTTCGGATATTATAAAACCAGATGTTTATGTATTTCAAACTGTATCAGCATATCGATAGATAGCTAAGGTCAAGGGAATTCTACGCCTAAAAATTCATTGAAGGTCACGGGATAAGGACGTTCACAAAAATCAAACGATAATAAAAAAAAAATTGAAATTCAATATTCTGATCTCAATATATTTTAGATAAACTTACAATGTTTTGACTGAAACCAAAATCATACAAATCGAATACAATATGGCAAATTTTCTCCAAAAGGCGTCAATCTGTGGTAACGGCGCATGTATCACTTCTGGTTTTGATTTTATCTGCATGGTTTACTCAAATTAGTTATCATAGATGATATGGTTTCTTTGTCGAAATTTCTGGTTTACACCTAAACCGGAAGTGATTCAAACAATCTAATGTCGCAGTTTAATCTGTTCATATCCTGTAAATTTCAGATCGATCATATAATTAGCGACTTAGACAAAAAATTCAATTATTTTTATGAAAAGTAATTGAAATTTTCCAATGCAACCGATACTTCTTATAGAGAACATAAAGAAAGAAGTAAATCGATCCCCAAAAAAGCTCTACAGCCTCCAAACCAATCTGCACATTGTGCAATATGTCCGAAGTTTAGATATACGATCAAACCAGAAATGCTAAACCAGTTCTAGGTTTTGCTGCATGCGTGGACGAATAATAAAAATATTAATCATAAAAAGCAATTATTCAATGGACAGACATTTTAAGTTGAACTAATTCCCATAGAGCTTATTCCAATTTGAGCTACTTTTTCTCCAATAGGACTAGTGTCATATATATTGACTATTGCCTTCAGAGGTTTCACAGTTGGTTTCACATTTCTTGTAAGGTAACTGTTCTATCATTGGATGATGACATTAAAGGAATTGTAAAGAGATTTTATTTTCACTAAATGCAAAATATGCTTTATCACATAAAGCCCTTCGCGATTACATCACATCTTCGTCTACTTCTACACTGTATTAGCCAAATTGTTTTATCTCGACTACATTATATTTTTATGACGTGTGGGCGGGGACTAAAAGGCATGAAATTATGCACAATAACGAAGATGTAATGTAGATAGTGAAATGTAGAAGATGCAAAGACAATTATGCTTTGTTCAATGTTCAATGTTGTTTTAAGCAAAAGCAGTATTAGACATAATATGTTCATAACATCTAATTCTGAACACGATTGACCTCCATATCAAACTACTGAAATATATATATTATATTATATTTCCGTAGGTCCTCTATTGGACAACCAGCTTTGTATATATTCCTTATAAATATCTCCCCGATCTATTTTTTCAAAAATATATGTTTACGTTTTGTCTTTGTACATCTTGTTTTCATATAAATTTGATTTACTCTCGCGCCATGATCTTTACCAATGCTTTGAATCAGACCAGGATGAAAAGAAATATTTTTGTTCGTCTAAACTGTATGTAATTTTGGTAAAAAGACTTAATGTTACATTTGAATGTTTTTTGTAGTTTGATTTCTATTATCAATTTCTAATCATGTTTGCAATTATACGAATCAGAGGTGTTTCGTCGAGTTAGTCCTTGAAAACTCGTGGGATCTAACTATTTACTAGACTAATCACTATCGTCCAGTGTTCTGGGATCCCATGAAAGTTATAAAAAGTAAAATGAAATTAGCTGGAATAAGCCAAGTAAACTAAGTTCAATTTTTGAAGAAAATACTACAAGATGACACGTTCTTGGTCCCTCTTCTGAGATCAAACGGAATGCATGAGGAATTCACCATGTATCATGGGTTTTGTTAATTTTTTGAACAGTTTAGAATTAAGAATAACTCACTTGAATTTCTGTTGTATATATTTATGTTTTGAAAGTTAACATCTTTCTGTAAATCAACACACCACCAATTGATAACATCATTTTTAGTATGAGTACAAGATCCACGAATAAATATACTGTCAGTATTACCATCTACAGCTAACGATGAGTTACTAGTAGAATAATTAGAACTCTGGGTGGTGTTTCTTCCCAATGCAACATTTTCTTCACCTTAAATAAACATTTTCTATTTAAACATTATTCCGATGCATTATATGTTGATAAAAAAAGTAATTTCGTCTAATTAATTGGGATTTTAAGATGAACCGTGGAAATACAATAATACATATTCCCCGTTTTACAAATCAATTTTTTTTGAGTAGACAATAAATCCTCAATTTTTGTCCCATTTAGGTGTAATAAAGCCATATTTTTTTTTATTAAATATGGGTTCCCTTATTTTCATTTATGAAAATAAAAACGCTGACTTTTCTATGAATAGAAAGTATAGGTGTTCTAATGACTTATCTCACATGTCATAATTAGCTAAATTCGAAGAGAATTACCAGTAGAATTCCAATGACTGACCGATCAAGAACGGTCAAAAAGTCTTTTTTTTTGGTTTATCCAGACGTACATACATGGACATTTATGATATTATATTATTATATATTATATGCAATAAGAACATAATGATATGATTAAGAATACACGATAATTCAGTAGAAACACAAATTAATCAAATAGTTTGCCTAATTTAGATTATTTCGTTTGTATTCCTCTGTAAGCCTCTGATAGCTATTTGGACAGATGCCGGCTGGTGTAGAAAAATAGGCCATGTTAAATCCACATCTCCTCAATTGTTCGGATTTTAAACCTATTTAGATAATTATGTACCTTAATTGGAAAGGTAAATTGGAAAGATGAATATTTTTGTAGTTCAGTCATACCATCATTTTCTCCCTATACCATTTATGTAACGTCTCCGATTCCATCAAAGGTTTTTTTAACGAAATTAATCACGCATCGGCCATTTAAAAATGCGTGCACACCCCAGCGTCACGTGATACTAAAGTTCACGTGTCAAAATGTTGAATATAATTATAAAATTAAATAAAGTGAGTGAACACTATTATGAAGCATGTATATAACGACGGACATATTATTTCCTTACAATGTGGCTAATGTACAAGTGAACGTGCAATTTGTTTCAAATAGACGTGGTGGTCAGAACCTCTGCTATCAAGGTCATAAATTCAGCATAAAGAGTAGGAGAGGAGAGAAAGTGCACTGGGGATGTTACAAGTCCACCTGTAATGCATCAATAAATACATCCAGTGGAATAATGACAACTTATAGAGATATCCACAACCATATGGTTTCACACTCGAAAATTGTACTTGACGAATTCCTTGCTTCAGTAAAAGACATGGCTAGAGCAGATTGTAGACCAATTCCAACGATCTACCAGGAGGAAATTATAAGTAAGTGCTATTTTATTTTTATTTTCATTAGAACTGCGAGCTGTCGAAGTATATCTGGCCATATTCATTCTAACCTTTCTTTCTTTTTTTCAGAACTGCGAGCTGTTGAAGACCCTAATGTAGTGAAGACCGTTCCTACCTTCTACAGCAACCATAGCAGCTCATACAGAGCGAGAGACAAAGAACTCCCTACTCTTCCTATCCGACGATCTGACATCAATCATCCCGACATGTACAAGGAAACCAACAACGGCGAAGATTTCCTGATACACCAAGATGACGATATGCTTATTTTGTCAACAACCGAAAACTTGCAACATCTGTCCGGCTCTGAGGTTTTGTTTTGTGACGGCACCTTTAGTGCAGTTCCAGAAGTGTTCCACCAACTTTATTCTGTTCACGCTCTTGTTGAAGGAAAAATGTTTCCTCTAGTGTATTCCCTGCTTCCCAACAAGAAACAATCAGCGCTTCTTCATCATCCTCCAGCATAAGGCTGAGATCCGCAACTTGCACCTTAGACCAAGAACCATTTTCACTTTGACTTTGAGAAAGCTGTCCAGAATGCCGTGGAACATGTTTTTGACTGTGAACTGAAAGGATGTCTCTTTCACTATCGAAAGGCAGTTTGGAGCAATGTCCAAAAGTGTGGTGCTTTGCAAACAACCCAGATGTGAACTTATTCGTGAGGAGAGCATCTGCTCTAACTCTACTTAGACCTGAACATATCGAAGATTACTGGTTGAAGCCCTTGAAGCCGCTAACATGGAAGATCCCTCAATTGCAAAGTTTGCTGTCTATGTGACCGAACAGTGGGTGGAAGGAGAAGATATACATATGTGGAACCTATTTCACACTGTAGGTCCGCGAACCACGAATCATGTTGAGGGGTGGCATACTAGAATGAACAAGATGACCACCAACCATCCAAGCATCTTCAAATTCATCACCCTGATAAAAGCTGAGCAAGCAATGACCGAAGTGACCATCAGTCAGCTCCAGTCTGGTGGTAAGAAACGTCATAATATGGAAAATTGAATTGAGGAAGATGTTTAGACTATATTGCTTATAGCCATCAGCCTACTATTGCTACACAATCAAAATAATAATTCACGAAAACAAGAATTAGTTATCTGAAAAAGACCATTTTCTTACCTTTGGTGATGATGAGAAAAAAACAAATTATAAATAATAGTTTGCTAAAGACGGTCACAAGTCTATCCATGTTTAACATTCTATTAACGAAGTGATATGCAGGTATATTTAATAATGTATTATATGTGATATTTAGGACAAGCAGGTTACAATAACTAAAGAGTTTCTATTAATAGCATATAAATAGTTTACGGAATAATAAGGAACGAAATGAATCGGTGAAATTACAATAATATGCATAACCAAATATTATAGCATGGTGTCTCATGTATTCACTTGCATTACATACATTGCATGGCTTGCATGGGTAGATATAAACCACTGTCGACTGTTGAAAGTTTGGTATTGAGTGTGTAAGAAATAGTTTTTATTTTTATCATGTTGATATGATGATATATAAATTTATGAAGGTTATATGAATGTAGTTGAAATAAGTTTACAATTTCGGCACTTCGTCTCCAAATCTAACAATTTTTCTACCGCATTCATTTAAACATTTCTAAGCGTGCAAGAAGAACCCGTGGTTTGATGACATATCAAATTTTTTAATAGAGAAACCCAATGAAACTATCATTTTGCTCTACTTAGAATTTCGCTTCCCCTCGATTTATCATCGTTATCAAGAAACGGGTTCTTAATTGGTTAATTGATGATATCACAAGTCGCGTTTACATATAGGTTAATGGTCTCAAGCTTGTCAATAAGTCTAATAATGATCGTGGTACTGAAAGTCCGAGTATTACGTCATTATAAGACGTATTGACATGCTTCCGACCATTAACCAACTTAAAATACAGTTCACAAACAATAACATCTACTCAGGCACGTACTATTATACAGGTCACATGAGATCTAATTACATGCCTAACAATACAGGCAATCTTTCAAAATGTCCGGTCAGGAAAATAAAAAAAACTATATCTGTTCGAGTTACATACTATTATTCCCTTATTGCTGTGTCGTTCATTTCATTATTAATAATATGGATATGGATTAAAATGGATACTTTAATTATTTCATTTCGTATATCTGGACTGTAATTCATGGATTACAATTTGATTGTATATGTATGTCTACAGGTCATAGATATTGGTACGACAAGATTAAAGGTTGGCCCGTTTGAAGTAAACCGTGCTCTGTCCGGACTCGGCCCAGATAATTTGTGGCTGTCCTTTATGATTGTACAATTGTAAATGTCCATATATTAGGGACAATTTGACATACTCATGCATCCTTACTTTGCTCAACGTTGAGCTCCAGAACTATTAAATTCGATAATAACCTCCTGATTGTCAGACCCATTGGTGATAGTGATAACTTTAAAATAATTTTTCTGTTCACATTCTTTTCAGTTGATTAAATCAAAAATAATATCTATTGGACTCGCGGCAAATCTGCCTAAATATGTCAAGGCTTTCATTAGTAGTTTTGGCACCAAATGCCATGAAGTCCACTATTGTCATCTGCAACCAAGAAGAAGCCGATGTCCGTAGACCACGCTTGCTATTTCAGAAATTTCTGGTTTGAGGAATCCATTACTATACAGTTAAAACTTGCGATTTTGTCTTGCTTTGGACGAGATTTTTGGTTAACAGAATTGTTTTGCTTGTTTGGATTTTTATTACATAATCAAGTTTCATATTAATGATAAAGTTGTGTAATACAGGGTTTAATCAATCTTGGTTGACACACCAGACACAGATGTCTTTGTCATCTTCATCTTCCACTTCAAGAAACCTGGCAATTACAAAAGCTGTTTGTAACCGAGAAAAGAATAAAACTGTACCAGTCCATATGTTAGTTGATAAACTAAACAACAATTTTGTGAGCCAATGCAAAATTTGTGAGCCATATGCAAAATTTTCATTGTCGTAAATTTTACCTGAAATATTTTCAAAATATGCTATTTGCATCTGTGTATCTACTGAATTAGTTTTAAAAGAGTGAATTAAAATCCCATAAAGACTGAATATTTTTGTTGGTACTTTTTAGAATACGTACGAGACCCATTTCTCTACAATTATTATTATCAAATTTTTTTGATTTTCAATAGGGGTTTACCCTTAATTTATAATGGACACTTACACCAAATTTTGTCAAAATCCACCAAGATTGTGGCTTCTGGAGTGTTTACGAACGGACAGACAGATTGACACGGGTGAAGCCAATATATGCTCCACATTTTATCTTAGTTTTCATTGCTCAAAAGAACAAACTATGTCAATTTTTCGTAGAGAGGTGAAGGTAGAATTCTATCAAGAGATTCATAAGGACCAGTTTCAACTTGAGATCCTGTAACATCGTGTTGTATATTCTCATATGAAGGTCTGGTAACATCGTGTTGTATATTCTCATATGAAGGTCTGGTAACATCGTGTTGTATATTCTCATATGAAGGTCTGGTAGTCTCTACATTATCTGAAGATGTGTATCTTACAGTTCTTTCATTTGAATTATAACGTTCATTTCTGAAAAATAATACCACAGATATGAATATAATTTAAACAGATGTATTTGATAATACATTTAGGTTCTTACTACATCTTTCCTTTCCTGAAAACTAGCATTAAACGTAACTTAAATTAAGCTACACCTGCAGTAAAGACTAACAGAGTCATTTTCAAGTGGAACATATCTTGAAATTAAAAAAAAAAAACACGTTATTTTGCTTATGACTGTGATGTAAGTAATGGAAGCGTTTTCAAAATTTTTTATGGACAAAATGACATGAGTTTCGTTAAAAGGACAGATGCGCCATTTCTTTGACCAATCAAAGTTTAGTCTCAGAAACGGGATTTTTGCATAGCCATCATCAGTAATAGTGTTCACATCTCAGAAATTGAGACTTTAAATCCACGTGTGTCCAAAATACATGAAAATTAAAAACACGAGTCATCTGTTTTTGAGACATTGCCATATATAGAAAAAAAATCGAAAACGATCTAATATGAAAAGAAATTCCTAGTTTGAGATATTTTTGAAGAGAATTTGTCATTTTCGTACATTTCTAGTAGCATTTACATACATATATATTTAAAACTCAAATCAACCCCCGCAAAATGGCGCACTTGACGATCTAAATCTAGATTGTTTGACCCAATAACTAAGGGAAACTGTTACACTTTTGACGAGATGAAATACTTAGACGAAATCATACAATATTGGTTCTGAACAGTCACCTTTTTTTCATACAGCAATATACCAATATTACAATCCCAATCAGTAGTAAAACCATTGAAGTCAGGGCACCGACGATTCCAGCAACTAGTGGTGATATTCCATCAGAACTTTCTAAAATACAAATGGCAAAATTCTGAAATTGTAGCTTATTTCAAAACTTAAAAACGGGCGCATCATATAAAAAACGGTTGTAAGTGTTTCATGTATGAAAAAATGTGCAAATTTCTATGTAAAGATAAAATCATGAATGGAATTAATGAGAGCTATAGTATATTTAGTAGCAATACTATAATCATGTGGTAAAACGTCAAAATAAAACCAAGTCCTGTATACCATGCAGGTGATAGTCACTTAACTTTGTAAATACATGAATTGGAGACTTTCAGTTCACATAAACCTAAATTTACAATGTTAAACATTCTTAATTAGAACTGTAGCCCGAGAAAACACGAGGATTCCTCCCGTCCATTACCATCGAGAAAGATTTGACTTTATATAGACTGTTGGCAGGTTGACGGTTGGTAAAAACCCTTCTTTTCGAAAAAACAAAAAAAAATTAATATTATCATTATCTTTAACCTCATTGTTTCCTAAAATGCTTATTCCACATTCAAACAATGTCGAAAAAGGTGGCACAAATTGTTGTTTTATATGCTAGTAACGCAAATGTAAATAAAATGCCACTTTATTCTAAGCCAAACACACACTTATCGTTTGAAACCCAGTGTGAAAAATTAGCATTCTCTTCCAGTTCCAAGTCCTTTTTCTGATTTTAATTAAATTTGGTTTTCGGGGAAGGGAGGGTTTGATTCTCCCAAATGTACAGACCTAGGGTGGAGCAAACACTTCATTTAGAAATTAGGATTAAGGGTCTTGATATTGGGTTTTCTTCTGTTCTTATTCTGATCTGAAATTAAAAAAATAACTCGCCCGTTGGGCGAGAAGTATAGTATCTATTATGTACTGATTGTTTTAAGTTTACTATGAACAATATTATCATATAAGTTCTTATTTTTTGAATATGCAACTATCATTTTCTGCTTATAGACATGGGGGAATTTCTCTTGAAGGCTCTTATAGTGGGCATGAACTATCTTGCTTGCTCGCTTGCTGGTTGTATTGAACGGGACAACAAAGGGTACTATGCCTACATTATGGTGAATATTTAGTCCTATAGGTCTTGCTGTATTCAATGTCTCAATCCAATGGGCTTCCCTAGATTGACGGAATTTGGTAGTTTCATCGTCGGGCAAGTCAATTTCTATGCGCTCAATTGGGATTAGGGTGAGATCGTCTGTTGAATGGTCGTCGTGGTTGAAATGATTAGAAAAAGGCTTGTCTTTCTGTAATTTGATGCCCGACCTATAAGCATTAAAACGAGTTCGTAAATTATTCTTAGTTTCTCCTACATATTGTTTGGAGCATTTCTTGCATGAAATTAAATATATTACATTCGAATGTTCACATGTTATATGTTCCTGGATCGGGTACCTTTTATTCGTAGAGTTGCTTACAAAATAATGAGTTTCTGATATAAAGGGACATGTTTTTCATCTACTGGACAAACATGGAGCACTTCTTAAACCTGAAGGTACTTCGGCATAAGGTCTGTTTTTAGCTGCTATCTGTGCTAAGTTGATCATTAACATTGATGAGATCGTGGACTAGTTCGAATTTGATGATTTTTCGATGAATGCTTTTTGAGCTATTGCTCTTGACTTGACTGGACTTGACTTTTGTTGTAAAAGCGTCAATATTTGTTTGCGCACACAATAAAGACTACGTTCTTTATCTGATTTTGATCAAATTTGGTATGATCAGTTATATTGATTAAACCTTGGTGAAGTTCGCATTTGACGATTTTTCGATGAATTGTTTTTGAGTTATTGCCCTTGACCTATGAAAAACTCAAAATGTGTATGTGAACACAATAGAGACTGATTTCAGCACGTCAAGTTGTTT
>NW_008709183.1:8240-30759 GCF_000327385.1 Lottia gigantea | reverse complement strand
TTTTGATTTGATGTACATTCCGCATATAATTATTAATCGAAACAAATGAAATTGAATTAAAGTTTTACACAAGACTTTTCTGTACCAGTCTGTGCTTATGATGATGGACATCGGTATGCTATATGCGGAGAGGGAATCAAGGTTAGGACAAATGACTCTTTGATTTCCAAGTGTTCGAGACCACATCACGTGTTACTACTGTTCACCTCTGACCCTCTCACTCTTATCTCCAAATTAGGAAAACCGTTAGAAAGTATACACCCGATCATTACATTAGGTAAGAGTGGGTGTAACAACAACATATAATATAAATCTATATCAGTATTAGGGTTTATTAAGACGAGTCTCAATAAAAGCACTGGCCCGGGTCACAGAGCAATATATCAATATCAGTATACTCACTGATTCTTGAGATATTTCACAGGAAATAACATCATAATAGCCATGACTATTTTTATCTTCTTTTCCTCGTTTTATCATCACTTCACCATACTTTATTTCTGTTTTAGGTATATATTCACCAACATTCTATAGTAATAATGATAGTTAACTAGTACTATACATATCACACTTCTCTCAAATGATCAAAAGTCATCCTGGCTTTTTGGAAATTGGCTTAAATTGACCTTTAAGCTTTGATTATGTTAATATATATTACAATAGGACTTCTAATAATAAGCAAATCCTAAAATTCATCAAGTTTAAATTTAGCCGAAAATATTTCTGTTCGAATTCAGAAGGTTTAATCGTCTTTTCCGATTTCTGATTAGCTTGAAATAATTACATTTTCCTTTTTGTCATCTAAAGCTATGATCACTTTTGTTTCTGAGTTTAAAACCATTAACCAGAAATCTTCTACTGTATTTGGTAGAGGTGTTTGAGTAGCAATATAACCTCTTTTTTTCTTGTAACTCTGAAATGAATTAAATCAGATTATCCAAGCATCTATCTATGACATTAACGTAGGCCTTAAAGGAATACTACCTCTTAGAATGGACATAAAGTTCAAAGTATCAAACTTGGCCAAAAGGTGTACACTTGCATATTCACCAGTTGGGACTTACCTGGGGGCCAAAACGAAACGATAGAATCTAGAAGTAAATGATACGACTTTCAATAATTATTAAGTTTTTGCAGCTTTTCCTTCATAAAATTTAAAAACAATCTCTAATAAGAAGCAGAGTATGTGACGGTTTTTTTTTACCACAAGCACTTTTAATAACGTTAATTACCGGAAGATAAACTGCGTTGATATAATCGGAAGAATTCTCATAGGCTGATCTCATTATCATCAATCTAGCAGAATTAGCTGAAAAATAACAGAAAGAGAGGACAATATTTTACTATGTTTATACTACTACAATAGAGAAAACTGGCTAAAAAACTAGGGTTAGTAGGGTTTATTCCCATATCGCCCCTTCCCATTTCGCTCCTTCCCAAAGCTCCTCCAATTAATCCCATTTCGCCGCTTCCCATATCGCCACTTGCCAATGGAGAAAGGGGAAAATTAGGAAGGGGGCGATATGGAAAAGGGGCAAATTGCAAGGGGTGATATGGGAAAGGGGCGAAACGGAGAAAGGGACGAAAAGGAAATAATTTAGGGGCGAATTGGGAACGGGCGAAATGGGAACGGGCGATGTGGGAAGACACCGGTTGGTAGATGACAGGTTAACGTTTGTTTCCAACGGATACTGATATCGCAAACTAGGTAGTTGGTAGTCGATGTAGTTGGATTGGATGATTCTGTGCTGTATTTTGTAGTTGATAATTCGAGGTGGGATCCAGTGGCGTGGCGATGAAACTTGGCCTTGGATGGTGTGGCGTGAGTTACTTGGTCTTCTTCATTCTACCAAACCCGTTGTGATCGTGGTAGTTATTGTTGAAAGGCAATCATTGGTTTTTTCAGATTATATGATAATTTGAGCTCTTAACATAGCAGAGCTACTTACACTCTTATGGGGTTTCACAAAACATATGGACAATGTACAAGACAACAAAACTGTTTGACACTGCCACATCATCATTTGTTATCGCCATGTTGTCATCTTTCATGTTTATTGACACATCAAATCGATCTTCATCGCATCTCAAACAACATCCATTTATGAAAACTAGAATTGTGCTATTTGATTATCAGTCTGTTGAAAACTGTAAAAAGTGAAATTATATCTTTCCTCACGTTAACGACTGACATCGGACATTGACGTAACATAGTTTAAAAAAACTGTGTAATTGTAATCAATATTGAAATGAAATTATACATACCAGCTAACACATTTTGATCTCTATTTCTATTTATATTTTCTGGTTTAAGAGCTTCTGAGTAACCATCTTTATCTATCTTACAACTTATTTTATTCATCAACTAGATCAAAAACATAGTTTAAATTGTTATGAATCAAATATAGATCATCAGCTAGTTTTATTTTATGATTTAAATATGTGAAGCTGACAAATTTATAACACTTGTAATTCAGATTTGAGAATAAAGTGAGATAAAGCCTGCTATTGAGACATACATTCAGGCAAGTATCATTCCAAACTAAAAGTTAATTCAATCTTTTTATTTTAAGATAACAAATAGATTATATAACGACATGACCCCAACATCCTCCCAAAACACAAATCATATATACCTGATATTTATGTTGTAATTGTGATGTATTATTATGTTTATCTTGTTGTAGAAGTTGATTATATATTTGAGGATAATTTGTTATTGATGTTGTTGTATCATCAGCTATATACCAAACTGTTAGAGCATCATGAAGCAAGATGTACTGGTCCTGACAAAGAAAAATAATATTAAAACTGGTGGCATGAAGAACACTTTTCATAGTCAAGTATTGATCAAGAACTAATCGCTTCGACTTCTCTCTTAAATGTCCGATTGCTTTACTAACTATATGCTACTCCCTTGAAGGTGATACTTTTAATGTGTAATGTTTTCTGTTAACAGTGCCGGAGCCGGTGTCGTTGTTTTAAGGCTTCCCAGCTAAATTACTTTACATGATTCAAATTATTTTCCGCATATTCTCCATATAAATTTCTGAGCTTACCACAGTCTGGACCATGTTAACTCTTTCTTGTCTCATCTGTGATACACAAGAAAAAATATCTACAGAATTTTCAGCTTGAGCTTGTTGTATCAGATAATCTAAAGCTAAATATGTTCCAGTTCTACCAATACCAGCACTGAAAAAAAACCAACAATTTCGCACGGTCAGAACTGTAAAAGCCAATGATGGGAGGCCAAAATTTTTGAAATATAAGTGACATAAATCATATTACGTATTCTGGTGTATTACATCTTCGTTACGTCAATCCTAGATTCCATTGAAAATACACTAATATTAATATAAGTAGGTCTTCAGTGGTTTGTGCGTCTATTAAGCCATTTAACAAAAACACAAGACAATATTATGGAATATAACACACTTCATTAATAATATTGTCTTGTTTTTTTTGTTTTATGTGCTCCATTGTCTTGTGTATTTGTTATATGTGCTCCTCGTCGCTATATGTCGTTCAAATCTTATATTAAGCCATGGCTTGTATATGCTTATTTAAGAAAACACGCTTGATTTTATTTATGCGTCTCAATATAATTGATATTCCTATTTGGTAAGCCTTTGATGAATTTAAATGAAAACAGAAATAACAATTGAGTGTACTTACCTACAATGAACAATCATGGGACCTGGACGTTTGGATGATGACTTGTTGACTTTATTACGGAATTCAACCAATGAAGCAATATCAGATGGTACACCTTTATCAGGCCATGATGTATAGTGATATTGTCGGAATATTCTTGAATTTGAGTTCTGGTATAAGAAAATATCAAAATAACGTTAAGAAATCTTTATTGTCTCCATTTGCCTCTCTGTCCAAAATATATCATTAAAATACTATATCTTAAGTTATACAGTCGACAAATAAGGCCTGTAATTCTTTACAAATCCATTTTTCCGATCATAAAATATGAATAAGAATTAAACTGACTGAAATATCTTCACCAAAACTTTCATATGAATCATTGTTTCTGTAATCTTGGTAATGAGCATTATCAGTCCCAAAGTTAAAAAATGATTTACGAGAAAATGATGGGAGAATCGGGCACCACAATCAAGGAGACATTGCAACTGCTATGCCAGTCTCAGACGATCAGACGATCTTTGAGCCCGGTTTTTTTAGTCGCGTTAACTTGTATCTACATCGGAGGCGGCTTAAAACATGGCTTGAATAGTTAAGCCAGCTTAGTTTTTCCGTCTGAAAACTACTGGCTAATATGTCTGCGCTAACAAATTCCCACCATTATCATCGTCATAATGCGCATTCGTAATGGTATTCTAACTAAGCTGACTTTTATGTCCGTCTGAAGACTCACCTAAAACAGTAAACCAGACTCGAAGAACGATTGATAGTTAAGCTGCTTTAACTTTAGTCGTCCTGACGCACTATAACCCTTATCTATGCTCTCCTTTGTGAAGACTATAAGTTCAATCCAGACCGAAGTACCATCATCACAGACTTTGAGAAGGCAGCAATTGAGGCTGCCACTGCTGCCTTGTCACCACCCAATACTGCTTTTACCATCTGACTCAGAGTACCTGGCGTAATGTATACGACCTAGGTCTAACTAATGTGTACCCAGGCTCTTCTGGGGTAAGGCTATTCACCAGAATGATTAATTAGCTAGCCTTATTGCCAGTTGATCATATAAAAACGGAGAAAGCATAAATTCGCGGAAACACCAAAGATGATCCTGGTTTGGATTCTCTGCCGTCACACTTTGACAACACATATGTGTATCAGTTAAAAGAGGCATTAAACATTTTTATAAGCCCACATTATAATGTGGTCGTATATTGTCGTCGCCCCAGTCCATCCACAATTGGCTTGTGAACGCAATAGAGACAACAGTTTGTATCTGATTTTAATGAAATATGGTTCGACTAGTTCGAATTTGACCATCTTTCGATGAACGGTTTTTGAGTTATTGCCCTTGAATATTTATAACGATGAGATCTTAGTCAAGATTGAATGTGACGATTTTTCGATCAACGGAATATGAGTTATTGCCCTTGACTTAGTAAAAACGTATCAAAATTTGTTGGCTTGTTAACGCGATAGAGGTGATAGTTTATGTGAGTTTTTATTAAATTTTTTGTGTTTGATTAAATCAACTATATCTTGCACAAATGAGATTTTTGGTATGATTTGACACAGATTGGTGACCGCCCTTGATATACTGAAAATGTATCAGGAAATTGGGCGTATCTTGCTAAGCAACCACTTGTTGGTTTATCAATTGTCTATAGTGAGCATTTGTCTACTTAGCATTACCCCATTAGTGAGCTACTGTCCCGTGGGAAACTGTCCTACACAATCTTATCAATCCCACAGACTGACTGAAAAATTATAGTGTCCGTTGTTACTTAGTGTTGCTTGTCAAACTGAAAATTGAACGGATAAATTTGAACGAAATTCCCAGTATTCGGTCAAGTTTTCCTACTGGCAAACGCTTTAATATTAAATCTCAACCACTGAAATATTATACCTTGGTTATTTGTATTTCTCTTATTGTGAAATGGGCATAAACCTCTTCCTTTATCAGTTTCATGTTAATTTGACCATATTGTTGTGTTTTACCAATATTTGGCCAATACTGCTTACATTTCTCCTGAAATAATATAAAGTACAATAATGTGGGATTTTATATCATCTTTCATGTTAGGATTCCAACTTTTATCTATTAACACAGGATTTGTTACACCAGGTGATAATGCTGTGGGTATCATACGCCCCCCCCCCCCCCTCCATTTCTAGAGAATCGTACAATGGACAGCCAGCATTTTCACGAGCAGGTATCGCCGATAACAACATCATATCCAAACTATCTGTCCTGTAAATGATATCTCACGTTAAGGCGACTACATAACGATATATTAGAAAGAAAGTTGATTTTATACATACGATGGCGTTTTCAAACAGATTTGTTAACATAACTATTTTACTAGCATCAACATCCCATATCATTCTTATAAACTCTTCCAAATTAACTTCAATGGGTCCTGGAATATGATAATATAATGACATTAATCCTAATCTTGATGGAAATGTACAACAAAGTTCTCTTTCGATATTAGTTTTAATATTATAATGAATATTAAAAGGGTTTTGCGCTTTTTTTGTAGATCGAATTTTTCGCTCATTCTAATGATAACTATGCAGCAAAATCTAGACATACGTGTCCCTTAAAGATGGGTTCCCTTATTTTCATTTATAAAAATGCTAATACTTATATGAATAGAAAGTAGAGGTGTTCTAATGACTTGCAAAAATACCAGTTTTTCTCACATGTCCATAATCAATTTATAATTAGTTAAATTAGAAGATAATTACTAGCAGTATTCCAATTAGTGACCGATCAAGAAAGGTCAAAAAATCTTTTTTTGTTTGTCCAGACTATGCATACATGGACATTAATGATTGGTTAAAACTCTTAATCATTTGCAATAAGATCATAATGATATGATTAAGAATACATGATAATTCATTAGAAACACCAATTAATCAAATAGTTTGCCTAATTTGACACTTAAAAATAAGGAAACCCATCTTTAAAGTATCTGAAGGATTTAACTAGAAATCCAGCCAAAACTATGTAAAACAGTACGTAAGTTCGTTATGCTTTTTGGTGGGCGTAAGAAAACTACTGTACTGATTTATGCGAAATAGAGAAATATGCCTCTTAGTTATTCTGAAGGTTTAAACTAATTATATAGAGCCAAGGTCATACTGCTTAATTAACAACCAGTACGCTCTGTTTTTGATAAATAAACGTAAGTAGCATATTTTAGAAATATTTTAAGGTATAATTTACGACGTTTTTGATAATGAAAAGTTTGCATACTGCCCCTTTAATATAATACACGACTATCAATCTTAATTGTTAATTAGTCAGTGACAATAGGGAAACTGTTACATTTGAAAATGTTGTTTAAGTTTCCCTTTTTCCTTGTTCAGTAAGAAGGTAAAAAACGGTCATGTCAAATTATTTATATATGAAAAAGAGTATTCGATGTTTCATCATATGCCCATGATCATGACCATATAAGATTTGAATTTCAGCTTTGAATGATTTAATAGAAACCAATACTTTACCCTGGGATGCGATATACTTCGAAGTCTGATCATATTTCTATAATATGAAAATATACAAATATTCATAGGTGTTATATGATATAATCTGAATTAAGATCATTGTCAGTTAAAACTATAACTTACAGTAATATAACAGATATTGATATAATCTGAATTAAGGTTATTATCAGTTAAAACTATAACTTAAAGTAATATAACAGACATTGATATAATCTGAATTAAGATTATTATCAGTTAAAACTATAACTTACAGTAATATAACAGATATTGATATAATCTGAATTAGTGTCATTATCAGTTAAAACTATATCTTACAGTAATATAACAGAACTTGATATAATCTGAATTAAGATCATTATCAGTTAAAACTATAACTTACAGTAATATAACAGATATTGATATAATCTGAATTAAGATCATTGTCAGTTAAAACTATAACTTACAGTAATATAACAGGCATTGATATAATCTGAATTAAGATCATTATCAGTTAAAAATATAACTTACAGTAATATAACAGATATTGATATAATCTGAATTAGTATCATTATCAGTTAAAACTATAACTTACAGTAATATTACAGATATTGATATAATCAGAATTAGTATCATTATCAGTTAAAACTATATCTTACAGTAATATAACAGATATTGATACAATCTGAATTAGTATCATTATCAGTTAAAACTATAACTTACAGTAATATAACAGATATTGATATAATCTGAATTAATATTATTATCAGCTAAAACTATAACTTACAGTAATATAACAGACATTGATATAATCTGAATTAAGATCATTATCAGTTAAAACTATAACGTACAGTAATATTACAGATATTGATATAATCTGAATTAAGATCTTTATCAGTTAAAACTATAACTTACAGTAATATAACAGATATTGATATAATCTGAATTAATATTATTATCAGCTAAAACTATAACTTACAGTAATATAACAGGCGTTGATATAATCTGAATTAGGATCATCTTCTAGTGGTTCTAGTTTGACTCTGGTATCATCAACTATGAAAAATGTTAAATTCATATTAATTTGTCATCTCATTTTGTTTCAGCATATTTTATAGTATGTTGCTTTTAGCTAGCCAATTGATTATTAATTTCATTTGTAAAAAGACGATTTGATTGCAAACAGGGCAATAATTTTACTTACAAGCACACACATTTTTGTATCTATTCTTTGGTCCATTAATTTCATTCAAACAAATGGCATGTGGCCGACAAAGTCCTTTAGGCAATTTCTGAAGTTAAAATACAAGACAATGTGTAAATAATACCTTGGTACATCAAACCTCCTTCTAAATGAATCAAGTTTGTAAAAAAACTAATATCACTTTTGATATACTTTTAGTTAAAATTAAACATTGATAATGCATTAGTTTTACAAAAACAAACATTAATGGCGAATTTAAGGGCATAGTTTGGACACACATCACATATATATCATAATCCACAATAAGAACGACAAATTCAACAGAAGTTAATAGATATCGGTAACGAAATCGGAAAATATTTCTTTTCATATTGTATTTCAAACACATAATTCAAACAGCGGATGCGATACTCACACTGAACGCTTTTCGTTAGTTGTGATGAAGAGCCTACCTTGTTGTGACGGACGAGGTGTATAAAAGCTTTTTAAGTGTTCAACCTTAATACAGTGCAATGAGCTAATGGTTGGAAGGACTTAATAATTCTAATAATTCTAATAATCCTGTTATCATTTATATCAACAAACCTGATATTGCTTTGTTATTTGGTCTCTTTTGGTTTGACTGTAGTCCCATAAGCCTGGTAAATCTATCTTTGTGGACAATGTAGAGTTAACTATTTCAATATTCTGGTAGATTTGTTGTTGGTTATCCTCATTATCTTTTATTATGTTGACATTTTCGTACAACCGTTTTGCGTTGGAAAGAGACATATCCTCTCTTGTACTTGATTTCAGATCCCTTTTCCGTCGTTTTCTGCAAAAAAGGGAAATTCAATACAAATGCAAAAGACTAAAACTTTGAGAATAACAGATATTAAATTGATATTAGTGAATGAGAATAACAGATAACTGTGTACGTTTAGAATAGGACATGTAACATATACAGGTCTGTTCCATCCCATTCTACCAATGTCATTAATAAATTTAGTTATTAACTACTTTGTCAACTGTCAATATACTGTTAACACTAACACAAGATAAAAAGAAACTAGAAAAATAAGGATTTCCTTGTAATTTATTCATTCATTCATAGTAATTCTTTCGCAGGGTTATGATCTCCTTAGGTTTTGCTTTTAAAAAACGTAATTGTATTATTACAATAATTGACGCGTACAAGAGCACATACTATTTCCAAATCAATTTGTAAGAATAATGGTATTTTCTGATGTTTAACACGACTAATTACTAGCAACTGAATATCCTAGAGCATAAAAAACATTAAAAGGAAAAGTCAACAAGATCCCAAACAACAAATATTTACCGTCTTATAATTATTACTAGACCGATGACAACTACAATAACTACTATCAAAGTAACAGTTACAGCTGATATAATGGTGATACTATTGTCTGCTTTCTCAACTACTATAATATAAATTATATTACTCTCTATATCACAATATATCACGGCTTTATCAAAATCATATTGCCATTATGAAATATGTAGAAAACGACCAAGAAAAAATGAATTTATTCAGAGGGATGGAAACTTGGGGTATAGTTTTATACTCCTTGGGTAGAAATGCAAAGTGTCCTCCTCAGCTAAAATTTTACATTATCCAAAATATGATTTAAATTTACCATAGATGCACTCCAAAAAGAATACTGGTGATTAAGTTTTGTACCTCAGTGCTTTCTCCATACATGCGTCACCGTTAAAACACAAAATCAGACAGATTCTTTCATTCTGTTAAAAAGTAATTTCAGGAAATATAGGTTATTACCTTCTTTACAAGTTGGTCCTTGAAAACCAGCTTCACAGCCCAGCTCTAGATCACAACTACCAGTTACGATATGACAGATAGTTTGGTTATAACAATTACCACAGGTAGAGCTACATCTTAATCCATATGTTCCATTGGGACAATCTGGAAAACATTCAGTGAAATGGAATATTTTATAATTTAATGTATTTTAAATAGACTAGGGATGATATATAGTAATGATCAGAAAATTTAAAATTCAATCACAAAACTAGTCAAATATCAAACATATTTTATATCTATTCATAAAATCATAGTTTTCCTAACTGCACAAACGATGCCTTACATACAGTACATACAACAACTAACGCATCTTGAACGGTTGTAATTTCAAAGTTTAGCCCTTACAGATCATATTACTAAACAGTAATCTCTATCTACCTTCAGCACATTTATCACCAATTTTACCAAAAACACAACCATCGGTACATGAACCATTAGTCTGGAGACATGTCTTCTCAAAACAATTACTACTACACTCCTTGTTACATACATCACCATAATATCCCTTAATACACCCAATAGTACAATAACCATTAGTTATATTACATTTACTCTGTTTACATTTAGAACTACATTTATTATTACATGTATCACCATACCATGTATCTTTACAACCAGAGTTACATTTACCACTAGTTTTATAACAAGTAATAGAGGAATGATATTTACAGTTAATTGAACATCGCTTTTCACATTTATCTCCCCAGTTATAATTCTTACATTCACTACAATATCCATTGTTCTTATCACATTTAGACAGTCTACAGTTTGTAGGACATTGTGACTGACATTTTATACCCCAATAACCATCACTACAAGCTACACAATCACCATTATTCTGGATACAACCACCATTACAATTAGTAGGACATAGTGTATCACATTTATTACCATGGTAACCAGACTTACAATTGTTACAATTACCACTAGAATCACAGCCATCTTTACAATTACTTCCACATTCTAGAGAGTAATAAAATACATAATTGAATCACATATTGAGGAGTTAAGAATCCTTTCCGTTTCGTTTAAGAGGTTTTTTAGATAGTATATCTTGATAGTTTTGCCTTTCTTGTTTGTCTCTTTTTAACAAGATGCCTTAGAGGTATATAAGTATAAACAGTTAAATTATGGCAAAGACTAATGTTTACTGTATTTACGGTGGAACATATGCACATATCCATGCAGATTAAATACGTATAACAAAAACACTCACTTTCAAATATTTCTACTTCACAGAGTGCGAGATATTTGTCTCCTGCTTGGTGGGATTTTCTACACTAATATATACTATACTACCATTAAACTGTATATTTTGTGATTGATTACAACTATTTATATTGTAGATATCTCGTTTTGTTGTACTAGTATCTTTATAACAAACTGTAGATTGTTGATATCCATTATAATTACATTTACCATTAGAACTTAATCTTAGTTCAAAACCATTTAATCTTTCTTGATCTGTAAAGACAACTTTCATTAGATTGATCAAAGTTAACTGAAATTAACTTCTGAAAAGTTAATTAATTAATTAATGAAACACATTCAAATCTTCACTTTTGCACCAGTACCATTGATACTATTTCAAGATTTTTATCTAAAAGAAAGAATGAACCCAAAAAGCTCACCAATTTTGAAATAAAGATAGAGAAACACAAATGCCAGTAACTAGCCGTCATCTATTATCCCCATCAGAAAAATATGACTTCAATATCATACTAGAACTGCGAACAGCTCCCAGTGTGGCAAGCGAATTAAGCCATGGCTTTTGGATCTTTCCGAACTTCTAGCCATTTACTTTTAGCTTTCAACACCGGTGCTTTTAAGCCCACTGTTAGTGAATAAGAAATTATAACTCATCATGTAAATGAATTTTACGAAAAAGCTTTAATCTGTAGTAACAGAGCATGCATGACTTCCGGTTTTGATTATTTTCCAATGCAAAGTTCAAACCAGAAAAGCTATACAGTTCTAGTGTTTGCTGCATGTGAACCAATAAAAAAAAAACTAATCATAACGAAGGCAAGGTGTAAAAAAATATATTCGAGGACTGATATCTTAAGTTTGGCCCGTTTAAACCTATTCCATAGAGCTTATTTCCATATTTTGAGCTACTTTTCCCTCGATAGGACTTTTATGATATTTATAGAGCTTCTTATTAAGACTTTAGTAGGCTTGTTGCACATTCTATCTGAGAGAAAGGAATGTAATTTCCTTGTAAGATATTTTTGTCAGGTAACTGTTCTATCATTGGATGGTGACATTAAAGAGATTGCAAAGAGGTTTTCTTTTTACTAATTTTAAAATAGGCTTTGTCACAAACTGTAGATTTTTTATATCCATCTATATTACATCTACCATTAGAACTTAATCTTAGCTCAAAACCTTGTAATCTGAATTGATCTGTAAAGATAACATAAGATTATTTCTATAAAATAAGAGGGAATTACTATCATTAAATTGGTCGAGGTAAAAAGCATTCTATAAATGATATTCAAATCTTCATTTTTGCACCAGTACCAGTGATAATAGTTCTAGATTTTTATCTCAAAGAACCAACAAACCCAAATAGCAAATCAAATTTGCAATATGATTGGGCAAACACATGTGCCAGTAAGTAGTCGTTATCTATTATCCCCATCAGAAAATACGACTTCAATATCATACTAGAACTGTGAACAGAATAGATCTAGTCATTTTCAATACAAGTATCTTAGCTACCGCATTTATTTATTTAATACAATTTTATCTTAGACATGTTTTTCATTGAAAAGTTTATTACTCTTAATAATTCAATTGATATTTGATTTTCATAATTTTTCATTTTAATGGTGTAAATATACCTTTTATATATATTTAAAAATGTTTTTTAATACTCCCCATCATAATTCATCAGTATGGAGTAGTCTCTATAGCCCTAGTCTAAAACAGCAGTATACATTCCCCTTAAATTCAGTGTCGACACTAGCAGACGATGCGTTAGTTTTAACTAGAGCAGATTACAGATTTTGAGGTTTTTTTTTAGAAATATCTCTCTGGATCAGGTCTATACAAAGTTTAAAGGTGCTTAGGCCAGAAAGGGCTTATACGATTTTTGAAACAGACAGACGTGCTAAGTTCAAAATGTTTTTAAATTTTCTTTAGTGTAATAATTTTATCTTTTAATTTAGATAAGTTTAATAGAAATAAACGTTTATTTTCAAATGTTCCGATTTTTTTGTGTATTATTTTAATTTTATGTTATGATCAATAGCAAACTGAAATTCCCTGTAAACAAAGGACATCGGTGACATTTTTGGTGTTCAGTAAAGTCGTCTACTGATAAAAATGGGATAATTCGTCTGTAGTCAAAAAAATCAAAAGGCAACTCATCTATATCCCTTGAAATGAAAACGTGTAATGCGCATCATTCTTACCTTACCCTCCAGATCTGTAGAACTGTCATTGTAATTATTGCGGTCTTACGGAGCTCATCGACAAGAAAACAATCAAGAAGTTTGCATAACGCAGACACCATAATATTGAGTGGTCTGCAATATTATCTTAAATCGTTATGGAAGCCGGCTGCGGCCATATCTACTCTCGACTTCTCGCCCACGAGAAAGCTAAGAAACTCGACTTCTCGCCCACGAGAAAAAATGCGTGTGCTTTCGTAACTTTGTCATTAGTACCAAATTCCAACCTGTATATATATAATTGGTTGAAAATTAAATTCCAGATCATGTTTAACATGGCATAAGACGTCAGTTGATAGGCATATTCATTAGTTTCTGATCATTTCATTATAAATGAATACTTATTTCATCGATAATTCGAATCGAAGGACCATAGTTATATTACATAATAGGCTTATAACAAAAACACAATTTCCTCGCTTTCTTTTATTTTTCCTCGCCTTTTTCCTTGCTTTGTCGTCTCTCGACTTCTTGTGGGTAATGTGGCCACAGCCGGCTTCCATACATCAGTCTAAACTTCATTAACTTTCTCCAATCTTTTAATGTCATTATTGAATCAATCAATAGTTTTGGTATGCTATCGAATTTTGTTATATTCATTTCTATGACATTGAGTATAAATTGAAAAGTTCGCACGGGTATGAAGAAGTCGGGTGAAAGTTTTGTTTTTATATGAAATCGTCTACTATCAAAAGACTCCAGTCCAGTTCACGCATGGAACAGGTCGTGATACCTTCAAACCTTCAGTATAAATTGACAAAATAATAGATTCTAATTATTTGAAATATTGTTTAGAATAAAGAGTACAATCTGACTATGAAGACCAAAATTAATAGGATTTTTTGGAAAGTGAACAAATCGTACACTAGCAACCTGAAAATTTTCGGATGTTAATGAATTTCAAACTGTATCAACATATAGATAGATAGCTAAGGTCAGGGGCATTCTACACCTAAATTTTCAGGGTCATTGAAGGTCAAGGTCACGAGATAAAGACATTCAAATTTTAACAAAATTCCAACGGTAATAAAAAAAACCTTATTTAAGATGTAACAATGTTTTGATTGAAACCAAAATCATACAAATCGAATACAAAATGGCAAAATTTTTCCAAAAGGCGTCAATCTGTGATTTTTGTTGTTGTTCTACATGGTTTATGCAAATTAGTTATATAGATGACAAAATGTCTGATTTACAACAGAGGAGGGGTCACATGGAGTGATTTTGAGAAGCAGGAAGATCTCAAAACAAAAACGGGAGTGATTCAAAAAAATCTTATGTCGAAGTTTTATCTGTCTATATCCAGTAAATTTCAGATCGATCCTATAATTAGCGCCTGAGACAAAAAATTCAAATATTTTCATGGACATTTTTTATTTCTTAAAAAAGAATTGAATTTTTCCAATGCATCCGATACTCTTTGTTAAAGAGAACATAAAGAATGAATATTCGAAGTAAATCGATCCCCAAATAAGCTCTACAGCCTCCAAACCAATCTGCACATTGTGCAATATGTCCGAAGTTTAGATATACGATCAAACCAGAAATGCTAAACCAGTTCCAGTATTTGCTACATGCGCGCACGAATAATAAAACTATTAATCATAATGAAGAAAAGTCGTAAAAAGTAATTATTCCATAGACCGACATCGTAAGTTAAACCAATTTGAGCTACTTCCCCCCACCCCACCCCTGACACAAGGAAAGTAATTTCCTTGTAAGATATGTTTGTCAGGTAACTGTTCTATTATTGGATGCTGACATTAAAGGGATTGTAAAGAGGTTTTCTTTTCAATAATTGAAAAATATGCTTTATCACATCTTCGTAACTGCTACACTGCAGTTGATTAGCGAAATTGTTTTATCTCGACATTATCTTTTCATGACGTGTGGGCGGGGACGAAAAGGTATGAAATTATGCACAATAACGAAGATGTAATGTAGATAGTGAAATGATGCAAAGACAATTATGATTGTTCAATGTTCAATTTTGTTTGAAGCAAAAGCCGTATTAGACATAATAATTCTGAATACGACTGACCTCCATATTAAACTACTGAGATATAAATATTAAACATTATATTGTCTCTGTGTCCAAAAAACTTTGAAGATATACCTTAATAAATATCTCTCCAATCTATTTATTTTATTAATATATGTTTACGTTTTATCTTTGTACATTTTATTCTCATGTAAATTTGATGTACTCTCGCGCCATGATGTTTATCAATGCTTTGAATCGGACCCAGGTGAAAAGAAATATTTTCGTTCGACATTTTAATGTTTTTTGTTGCTTGATTTCTATTTTCACATAAATTTCAATGTCTGTCTGCAAATATAAGAATCAGAGGTGTTTCGTCGAGTTAGTCGTTCAAAATTATCAACGAGCTGACAGAATTTCTTGGGATCTACCTATTTACTAGACTAATCATTGTTACAGTAAATATACTACACTATCGTCCAGGGTTCTGTGATCCCATGAAAGTTATAAAAAGTATAGCTCAAAATGAAATAAGCTGGAATAAGCCAGGTAAACTAAGTTCTATTTTGGAAGAAAATACTACAAGATGACACGTTCTTGGTCCCTCTTCTGAGATCACACGGAATGCATGAGGAATTCAGTATTCACCATGTATCATGTATTTTGTTAACTTTTCAACAGTTTAGAACATAAAAGAACTCACTTGAATTTCTGTTGTATATTTTTATGTTTTGAAAGTTAACATCTTTCTGTAAATCAACACACCACCAATTGATACCAGGATTGAAGGTATGAGTACAAGATCCATTATCATAATCACTGTTAGTATTACCATCTACAGCTAACGATGAGTAACTAGTAGAATAATTAGAACTCTGGGTGGTGTTTCTTCCCAATGCAACATTTTCTTCACCTTAAATAAACATTTTCCGATGCATTATATGTTGATAAAAAAAGAATTTCGTCTACTTAATTGAGATTTTAAAATAAACCGTAAAAATGCAATAATACATATTCCCCGTATTACAAATCAATTTTTTTTGAGTAGACAATAAATCCTCAATTTTTTTTCCCGTTTTGGTGTGATAAAGGCATATTTTTTTTTTTTATTAAAGATAGGTTCCCTTATTGTTCTAATGACTTTGAAAAATACCAGTTTGCCCATTATTAGCTAAATTCGAAGAGAATTACCAGAACAGAATTCCAATGATTGACCGATCAAGAACGGTCAAAAGGTCTTTTTTTTTGGTTTACCCAGACGTACATACATTGGACATTATATGATAGGCAATTTGACTCTCAATTTTATGCAATAAGAACATAATGATATGATTAAGAATACATGATAATTCATTAGAAACACAAATTAATCAAATAGTTTGCTTAATTTGACACTGAATAAATAAGGAAACCCATCTTTAATTGTTCCTTTCACAGATAAACTGTACAGGAACAAGACAGTTAAAGTTAGATAACACCTATTGTTGTAATAAGAAACTACACTTTTACCAAGATACAATTGTGGGAAAGGTTAAAATAATATGAAAATAATCTTATTGGCTTTTATGAAGTTGTCATGAATGACAATATTACTGTAATGTTTATAGACTGAAACATCTGTCTCTATTCCAGCCTCTGGAGCCGCGGTGGTTCAGTGAGTTAGACACTTGTTTCAATCCCGGTATTGGTCGAGATGATACCTGGATTTTTCAACTCGGTTCAGTGATGCAGATCGGAGGGGATGTCATAGAAAAGCGTCTAGTCGTTCGGATGGGACGATAAATTGCATCTTAAGGATCCCTCGACAGAAAAAAGATACCGCTGTCCTGGCAAAATATCCCTCAAAGCACGCTGCATGACGTTGTCCGTCTTTATTGGCCCAAATAAGGTGCAGAAGAGTAGGACGTAAAACTATTATTTCATTTTTATTCCTCTGTAAGCCTCTGATAGCTATTTGGACACATGTCGGCTGGTGTAGAAAAAATAGGCCCTGTTAAATCCGCACCTCCTCAATTGTTCGGATTTTAAACCTATTTAGATATCGGATATATTTGGAAAGATGAATATTTTTGTAGTTCAGTCATACCATCATTTTCTCCCTATACCATTTATGTAACGTCTCCGATTGCATCAAAGTTCTTTTTAACGAAATTAATCTCGCATCGGCCATTTAAAAATGCGTGCACATCCCAGCGTCACGTGATACTAACAAAAACAAAAGTTACGGCGATGTCCAACACTAATTTACACTCATCGCAAAGGTAATTTAATATAATGTGAGAAAAAACCCATCTTCGGAGGTGTGAAAATATACCCATTTCACTTGACCTATTTTTTCCTGACTCTACTTCAGCCGAAAATTGTCATAATATGGAAAATTGAATCGAGGAAGATGTTTAGACTATAATGCTTATAGCCATCAGCCTACTATTGCTACACAATCAAAATAATAATTCACGAGAACAAGAATTAGTTATCTGAAAATAAGAGCCATTTTCTTACCTTTGGCGATGATGAGAAGTAAACAAATTATAAATAATAGTTTGCTAAAGACGGTCACAAGTCTATCCATGTTTAACATTCTATTAACGAAGTGATATGCAGGTATATTTAATAATGTATTATATGTGATATGTATGACAAGGAAGTTACAATAACTTAAGAGTTTCTATTCATAGCATATAAATAGTTTACAGAATAATAAGGGGTTTTATTGTGAAATGCAGAACGAAATGAATCGGTGAAATTACAATCATATGCATAACCAACTATTATAGCATGGTGTCTCATGTATTCACTTGCATTACATACATTGCATGATTTAGTAGATATAAACCACTGTCGACTGTTGAAAGTTTGGTATTGAGTGTGTAAGAAATAGTTTTTATTTTTATCATGTTATTTTGTTATTTGTGTTTTTTTATATAATGGATACAATCCTTTTCATTGTCATTCGTATATGTAATTTGAAGGCATAACAACTTTTAGATGCAATAGACCTTGTGTGGGTCTTATATCGAGTAAGTCAGTACGAGGGTATTTATGTCTTTGGAGAATTGGCTGTCAAGAGTGATATAATGATATATAAATTTATGAAGGTTATATGAATGTAATTGAAATAATTGAAGCTATCATTTTGCTCTACATCGAATTTCGCTTCTCCTCGATTTATCATCGTTATCAAGAAACGGGTCCTAAATTGGTTAATTGATTGGTTAAAATAACGTTATTGGAAAATGACATCAGAAGCCGCGTTTACTTATAGGTTAAGGGTCGGAAGCTTGTCAATAAGTCTAATAATGATCGTGGTACTGAAGGTCCGAGTATTACGTCATTATTAGACATATTGACATGCTTCCGACCATTAACCAACTTAAAATACAGTTCACAAACAATAACATCTACTCAGGCACGTACTATTATACAGGTCACATGAGATCTAATTACATGCCTAACAATACAGGCAATCTTTCAAAATGTCCGATCAGGAAAATAAAAAAAATATATCTGTTCGAGTTACATACTATTATTCCCTTATTGCTGTGTCGTTCATTTCATTATTAATAATATGGATATGGATTAAAATGGATACTTTAATTATTTCATTTCGCATATCTGGACTGTAATTCATGGATTACAATTTGAATGTATATGTATGTCTACAGGTCATAGATATTGGTACGACAAGATCAAAGGTTGGCCCGCTCGAAGTAAACCGTGCTCGGTCCGGACTCGGCCCAGATAATTTATGGCTGTTTAAACGCGGATATTGAAAACGAATTTGTAAGTTAATTATATTGAGGGTTTACAGATCTGTTTTGTCATATCACTGGTAAGCGCCCCCCCCCCCCCCACTCGTTTTTACAAGGAAAATATCATATGATATTATAAATACAATATTATAAAAACGATTAACTTTAGAGTTTCTTACTGGATGGTAGGTATATAGATAAATTAATAACTTACAAAAGAGATAATATTTTTTGTTCTAGAAATACGTAGTTGTAAAATAGTTTGAATAATGTTAACATCTTGTTCTATTGTTAATCTTTCTAAGATAGCAGCTAAAACACACAACAGTCCACTTTTATTGTCACCATTCCTGCCAAAAAAAGGACTTTATGGCCATTTTGCAGATTCAAATAGAAACACAGATAGGACTTTACTATTTATGTACAAATACAAACACAGAAAGAATTATATTTACAGATACTATATAGATGGAACTATCTATACTTTTAGGTACAAATAAAGATAGTATAAATACAAATACAGACATAACTATACTTACAGATACAAATAAAAAGATAGATCTTTACTTACAGATATAAGCACAAATATGACTATACTTGCCAATACAAATACAGATACTTACAAGCAATGGATCACTAAAGGACCAAAATTATCTGTATTTGACCATTGATATATCTCATCTAACAATGTAAAAATTGGTATAGAAGAATCAGGATTCTTGGTATCGGTATCCCAGTAACGACACTGGTAGATTTTAACAATTCTCTTTACATCAAAATAACCACATTCATGTTCTTTTTTTTTTTACTTTTGATATTAACATTGATTCTATATTTAAATCGTCTTTACCCGGAGCATAATTACCAATATCCTAAAAAAATACAAGGACATTTTATTAATTGAAAGAATGAAGTGTGTTTAATTTAAGTGACCTGATTATATGTTCTTCAAAAAACTATTGCCTGTAAATGAATTAACTCATTTTAAAATGTTGCTTTCGAGACGCCAAATAACTATACAGATTGGTATTTATTATTTTTCTGGGAGGTGTACATTTGATTCTCCCAACTGTACAGTCTTAGCTTGGAATAAATATTTCATTAAAAATTGGAATAAATGGTCTAGTCCTGCATGCTATTTTCTTTCTGTTCTGATTTGAGAATTTTAAGATGATGTACCTTTGATTTTGCTCGGGGTTCTATATCAATGATAACAGTTGATTCGCTGTTCATAATCATTTCCCAAAAATCATTTACAGTTGTGGATAAAGTCGACTGTCAAAACATAACACTGTTTTTCTTATAGCTCTGAAATAGAGACAGTCATTGATAAGAGTTATTATAAGTATAAGATTGCCACATATTGAAAAGGAAAAGAATGTACACTGAGCCGCTATATAAATTGTTTCGATGTATGCAATGATTATCATAATCTTACCCTATATAGTATACCTTCTGTATTGTGGTATACTAAGGCAATACAAATTAAAATAAAAAATGATCATTTGATTCAATATCAAGTTTTGTTGTGTATATAAATATTTCTGTAGTCAAGGAAGTTGTGAAATAATTTCTTCTTACTTCTTTATATTTTGATATTTATTTGCTTTGTTGATAGATAAACCAATTTATGTTTTGTTGATAGTCTATAGATTATATATACACTTTAGTTCTATAGATAAAATGAATATCTCGTAGCTGAAGGGTTATTTATAACATGTATAAAATATATTACAGACATATTAACAACATTGATATAATCTGAAATGTTAAGATATATTTTGGAAAGTGGACATATTAAAATGAGTATTTACTCCATTATTATATCAATACTTTTTACAATTTGATATTGATTATCTTCTTCTAATATAGATTTAATGGAAATGAATTCATTTTACCAGCTTTTCTGACCATAAAGCTTGTACAGGTCCAGTCAAAATTGTTTAATTAAGGCGTTATTCGATAAGACCACATGAAAGTACGAGGCAACACAAAATTCAAGACCTTCTCAGTAAAAAATTAAAGAAACATTAACACTAATAAAAGGAAATTGCAGAATCTCGGGCTTACTAGCCAAGACATGTTGATCTCTATTTTTATTTTTATTTTCTGGTTTAAGAGCTTCTGAATAACCATCTTTATCTATCTTACAACTTATTTTATTCATCAACTATAAATTATAAATATCATTAAAAAGGTCTTAGTAAATCTTTATACTACAAAATAATATCTTTATCATCAGAGGGTGGACAAAACACAGTAAACTCTCAAAATGAGGGTAAGTAGAAAGCAACCATCTCAGTTTCAGGCAATTCAATGTACAATGTATGTAAATACTGTAAGTATACAGCAATACTACTAATAAAAATAATTATAAAGCTCTGGTGATGACATTCCATTGTTCTGGTGGGAATTAATATCTCACAATATCACTTTCAAAAACATGTAAGTATAAGTTATACGTAGTTACTGTTCACCAATGATATAAATAAAGTGGAAATAATAAGATATTCGTTGTTCATATTAAAATATTAAATAGTATTTAGGGTACTGTACAGTCATGAACGAAAGAAAGGGACATTTCGACTTCTGACTTCCAATTTTTATGTAATAGATTTCGGGGAAGGGAGGGTTTGATTCTCCCAAATGTACAGGCCTAGGGTGGAGCAGACACTTTATTTAGAAATTAGGATTAAGGGTCTTGATATTGGGTTTTCTTCTGTTCTTATTCTGATCTGAAATTAGAAAAAATAACTCGCCCAATGGGCGAGAAGTATAGTATCTGTTATGTACTGATTGTTTTTAGTTTACTATGAACAATATTATCATTTAAGTTCTTATTTTTTGAATATGCAACTATCATTTTCTGCTTATAGACATGGGGGAATTTCTCTTGAAGGCTCTTATAGTGGGCATGAACTATCTTGCTTGCTCGATTGCTGGTTGTATTAAACGGGACAACAAAGGGTGCTATGCCTACATTATGATGAATATTTAGTCCTATAGGTCTTGCTGTATTCAATGTCTCAATCCAATGGGCCTCCCTAGATTGACGGAATTTGGTAGTTTCATCTTCGGGCAAGTCAATTTCTATACGCTCAATTGGGATTAGGGTGAGATCGACTATTGAATGGTCGTCGAGGTGAAATGATA
>NW_008709183.1:5259-6258 GCF_000327385.1 Lottia gigantea | reverse complement strand
TTTGTACAGGGTTGTTTAGAACAATATGTAATTCAAAATTCTCTGACCGAGCAGTGTGACAATACACTATATACTTAAAGGGTTGGTCTAGATTTGGAATNTGATATCTGAAATTGCATTTTCCTTAAGATTTTGTGAGCTGATGAGAGATTTGCAGACGGAAGGATACTTCCAAAAATAGTTGTTTTGTGTGCAATAGCAGCCTAGTGGATGTTGATAAGATGTAGTGGTCTAGTTTCATTTTAACTCAAGATTTTCATGGTCATGTTATATTGAATTTTTGTCCAGAAACTAAGTAATGACCAGACTTTCATGTGACTTATTGTAAAGTTTTCAACTATAGATTTCTGGAAAAAGTTATAAAAGAATTTCGTGAAAGAGATGGCAAATTCTGCTTGATTCGAAATATTCATATGATCCCGTTTTAATGGGGGTTTCACTGTATAATAACTTATATTAAAATATATATATTTATTTTTTGTGTCACAAAATACATCTTTATATCAACCTTGTCTTTTTTTTTTACCGCATTAGAACATTATTTATATCTAATACATCAATTATACATATACTAAAACTAAAATACTGCCTTCCTCCTTCATTTGTAAATAGAATTTTACTGATGATTTTAGTGAATTTGATAATCAAGCTCAAACCAGAAATTGTAGTCTTATAACAACTTTATGTTGTAAAAAAATATGAAAGACTGTAAGTTTAGCACCGATTGTAAGAAACCAAATGGACAAACTGTGTAAAAGGTAGTTAGATTTTTGGAAAATATTTGTACTCAAATTTATGAAAACCAAACATCAAAATCCAAAGAGATGTGTCCTTAACTTATCTGAAAGTTTTAGTTAAAAGTTGGCTTGTCGTTAATTCTAAAACATCAAACGGAGTAAGAAGGTTTACGTAAATATTTAAATATGTTTTTGGTTGGTTTCGGAATTCTAATGTATAGATTATAGCAAAATAAACTCCAAATTATAGAGAAATTATCGT
>NW_008709183.1:4422-5209 GCF_000327385.1 Lottia gigantea | reverse complement strand
ACAGTTGTGGATAAAGTCGACTGTCAAAACATAACACTGTTTTTCTTATAGCTCTGAAATAGAGACAGTCATTGATAAGAGTTATTATAAGTATAAGATTGCCACATATTGAAAAGGAAAAGAATGTACACTGAGCCGCTATATAAATTGTTTCGATGTATGCAATGATTATCATAATCTTACCCTATATAGTATACCTTCTGTATTGTGGTATACTAAGGCAATACAAATTAAAATAAAAAATGATCATTTGATTCAATATCAAGTTTTGTTGTGTATATAAATATTTCTGTAGTCAAGGAAGTTGTGAAATAATTTCTTCTTACTTCTTTATATTTTGATATTTATTTGCTTTGTTGGTAGATAAACCAATTTATGTTTTGTAGATATCTATAGATTATATGTGCACTTTAGTTCTATAGATAAAATGAATATCTCGTAGCTGAAGGGTTATTTAATACATGTATAAAATATATTACAGACATATTAACAACATTGATATAATCTTAAATATTAAGATATATTTTGGAAAGTGGACATATTAAAATGAGTATTTACTCCATTATTATATCAATACTTTTTACAATTTGATATTGATAATCTTCTTCTAATACAGATTTAATGAAAATGAATTCATTTTACCAGCTTTTCTGACCATAAAGCTTGTACAGGTCCAGTCAAAATTGTTTAATTAAGGCGTTATTCGATAAGACCACATGAAAGTACGAGGCAACACAAAATTCAAGACCTTCTCAGTAAAAAATTAAAGAAACATTAACACTAATAA
>NW_008709183.1:1963-3033 GCF_000327385.1 Lottia gigantea | reverse complement strand
GCTAAGGTGGAATTTTTTATGTTTCGTAAAAATCGTTTAGAGTACCCACGCTCTTTCAGTTTTGAGAAAACAATCGTACAGGCTTGGTTGAAATCAGAAGATCTTGTACAAATTCGATGAAATCGTAAAACTTGTGACTTAATTATACCAGAAAAGGTATGTTTTGGGTGAAAGGAGCTCTTGTGCAAGAGTTGATGAGTATCAGTTTCTTTGAAATACACTTTAATATCCAGTTTATTTGTTTCTGCTATGGAATCTGCCTTAAAGACTGTGGTATCGAGAAAGTCTATGCTTTTGTCACTTACGTTTGCGGTTAGTTTGATAGAAGGATGGTGGTTGTTGAGAATTTCAAAGAATTCCCAAAACTGTTCGATAGAATAAGTCCAAACCATAAAAATGTCATCCAAAAAGCGTCCGTAAAAAAGTGGGTCAAATGGACAGAGGGGCAACACCTCACGTTCCCACTCTGCCATGAAAAGGTTTGCGTACGAAGGGGCGAATCGTTTGCCCATTGCTGTCCCTGAAGTTTGTAAATATGTTTTACCATTAAATGTGAAATCGTTTCGACTAAGACAAATCTCTAAAAGCTGTAGAATTGCATCGTCGGGTCTGTTTGGATCTGGGTTTCTATTAAAAGCTTTACGAACTGCCGTTAAACCAGTAGTGTTATCGATATTGGTATACATAGAAGAAACGTCGATAGAAATTAAAATAGCATTAGAGGGAACTCGAAGATTTTTTATTTTATTGACAAAATCGGTTGTGTCTTTAAGGTAGGCGCGATGTTGGCATGCTAGAGGTAGTAAGAAATGATCAATGTATTCTGACACTGCATATGACTCACTACCACAGTCAGATATAATCGGGCGGCCTTTAGGGATTTTATTCGAGATAAACCACTCCTTGGTTGGATTCTTATGGATTTTAAGCAAAGTGTACAAATGTCTTTCTTAAGTAAGTTTAACGCTTCACGTTCCACTCGTGTGAGATTAGGCTTTTCGTGTGTTATGGAAAGGTTCACTGTTTGGCTATTCATACTCGCAAATGCTTTCAATATTTCAGGATGGATG
>NW_008709183.1:0-1913 GCF_000327385.1 Lottia gigantea | reverse complement strand
AGAAATTTGATAGATTTATCATCATTATCACCAACCTGTTTTTCTTTTTTCTTTTCTTTACTCTGTGCACTCATGTGTTATCATACATACTCAAAATTATTACTCCTGTGAAGTTACAAGACTTTTCAAATCATGCACAACATTATACCGGTGCATCTTAACTCAAGCAACCACTAGCATTATGTATGTGTGCCCAACTTTACAACCAGCAAATAAAGATCACTGCTTAGATTTAAAAGTTTAATGTAAACATTAAATAATTTAAAACATAAACAAAATAAACTAAACAGAGTTCAACATGTTAAAAAGGCACATCCAAGGATGGTCTAATTAAATTTAATTCAAATCCAAGATTATCATCTGATTCGAGTGGTTTCCAAGTATTTCAGAATGCTGATGATTTTCGGAACGTTTCTAAGTTTAGTGTATCGCAGTGATTCGCTGAAGAACCAAAAGGTTACACTCAAGTTTCTAAAGAAAATGTACAAAGGTAATAAATAATATAAATAATCTAAATAAAGAATCCGTTGTGGTCTACATTATCGAGCTTCGGAATTTCAATTCTAAATTGTGGTTACTCCCACTTAATCATAAAATGTTACAAAGGTGCATTACTGAAGTCGTCAATGATTACCTCAATAATCTAATGAAATTACAAGAATAAAATAATATGCATCCTTATAAAGATAAGTAAAACAAAGATACAATCCATCTTCAAACAGATAAAGTTTTTTCAGATCAATAAAATGGAAATTAAACTTATAGGATCACCAGCCTCCAAAATAAGGCTTTGCTTATCATGAATAATAGCGATAATATATTGCCGTGCAATTTTTTTTTAGAAAATGACGTTATTTCATATTTCAAGAATCGCGTAGTAACTTTATTGTTAACTAGTCTACATACTAGTGTAGCTCGTTTTGTATGCATATGTATGTTCAGAGCAATCCTCTAATTGATGGTCATTGACAGTTTTGGTTGGTAACGGTGAAATGGCCACGTCCATTTTAAGCGAAGTACTACCATCCGCCTTTACTATATCTTCAGAACCATTGAACCTAGAAATGTTTGGAATTGCCTAAAACTGATTTCAGCATCACAACAGTTCTGATCCTTTATGATTGTACAATTGTAAATGTCCATATATTAGGGACAATTTGACATACTCATGCATCCTTACTTTGCTCAACGTTGAGCTCCAGAACTATTAAATTCGATAATAACCTCCTGATTGTCAGACCCATTGGTGATAGTGATAACTTTAAAATAATTTTTGTTCACATTCTTTTCAGTTGATTAAATCAAAAATAATATCTATTGGACTCGCGGCAAATTTGCCTAAATATGTCAAGGCTTTCATTAGTAGTTTTGGCACCAAATGCCATGAAGTCCACTATTGTCATCTGCAACCAAGAAGAAGCCGATGTCCGTAGACCACGCTTGCTATTTCAGAAATTTCTGGTTTGAGGAATCCATTACTATACAGTTAAAACTTGCGATTTTGTCTTGCTTTTGGACGAGATTTTTGGTTAACAGAATTGTTTTGCTTGTTTGGATTTTTATTACATAATCAAGTTTCATATTAATGATAAAGTTGTGTAATACAGGGTTTAATCAATCTTGGTTGACACACCTGACACAGATGTCTTTGTCATCTTCATCTTCCACTTCAAGAAACCTGGCAATTACAAAAGCTGTTTGTAACCGAGAAAAGAATAAAACTGTACCAGTCCATATGTTAGTTGATAAACTAAACAACAATTTTGTGAGCCAATGCAAAATTTGTGAGCCATATGCAAAATTTTCATTGTCGTAAATTTTACCTGAAATATTTTCAAAATATGCTATTTGCATCTGTGTATCTACTGAATTAGTTTTAAAAGAGTGNAATTAAAATCCCATAAAGACTGAAT
>NW_008709182.1:0-3328 GCF_000327385.1 Lottia gigantea | reverse complement strand
ATCGATTCCAGCAGAGGTCGTCAAATTTGGATGAAAGCAGATTTTTTATCCTAAAAAAATCAGCAATATTTTCGTCAATTCTCTCCAAATTCACACGTTGACTACTGACACCAGCATTCCGACAACATTTATACTACCTAAATTACGTGAATGGCTCCGTTCTCTTCTTCCAAACACTTTCTAATTGTATAACATACGTCTATATACGTTTCTGTTTTTTTTTAATCCTTCATTCCCACCCACACTCAGATCTAGTGTTGGGCTGGCAATCTATGCTAAACATATTTGATAGATGCCCGCCGCTTACATATACCTTTAAAAAGAAATAAAAATATTTATGAAAAAAAGTAAGCAGATCATCATTGTGTAATTCCTAATGTGTCATCCATGTTTATGTAATAAGTATATATATTTTTTCAGATACAAGAATGATGTACTGTAGATAGTACTTAAGTTTGATAAATGTAGAAATGTATATAAATATAGGTAAGTGTATAATATATAGAATTTTTATATAAATAATATCACAGTATAACACATACAAATATTAAATATAATATCACAGTATAAGAGGGGGAAGGGTCGGTGTTTAGCCCACTCGAAAGACTACTCTGTCAGGGGTAGGCCCAGCACCGAATTATAGGAGGGGATGTTATAAAGATATCACAGTATAAGGTAAGTATAAATTTAATCACAGATAATAAAAGTAAACACATCACAGTGATAAGGTTGTCACAGTATATATAAAGTTGAAATTCAAATGATAAAGGTAAGTATATCACAGGTAAAGGTAAGTATTTACAACTAAAAGATGTTGTATATGAATTTCTCAGTGGCTATATTTGTACGTGTTATAATTGTCTTATAGAGAAAGATATATGTAAAATAAAAATATACTAGCGCCACTCGTGGCACAGAGTGGGACTTTGCAAATGTAGCAATTTGCTAAAGACCCCGAAAAAATCAACCATCGACGATAATTAGGTCAAGCGCAAGAACAGTTTAAAGTTGATAATTTTTTATTTTTTAGAAGATTCTAATACCGGAAGTAGTCGTCAGACTTCACAAATGAAAGTACCAGCAGATAGCCAAGGTCAATGACGTTTGATCCTACAAAGGTCAAGGTCAACAAAGGTCAAGGTCAAAAATTGAAAATTTTGAATTTCCAAAACTTGTTCCTTTTTTTGAATTATGAAGCGGAAACAACCAAAATTCTAAGACCACTGGTGATCAGAATCCATCTGTATGTACCGCAGGTGTAAATCAACATGCTGATGATCAGAATCAATCTGTATGTACCACTGGTGTAAATCAACATGCTGATGATCAGAATCAATCTGTATGTACCGCTGGTGTAAATCAACATGCTGATGATCAGAATCAATCTGTATGTACCACTGGTGTAAATCAACAAGCTGATGAATATCAGAATCAATCTGTATGTACCGCTGGTGTAAATCAACACGCTGATGAAGATCAGAATCAATCTGAATGTACCGCTGGTGTAAATCAACATGCTGATGAAGATTAGAATCAATCTGTATGTACCGCTGGTGTAAATCAACATCCTGATGAAGATTAGAATCAATCTGAATGTACCACTGGTGTAAATCAACATGCTGATGAAGATCAGAATCAATATGTATGTACCACTGGTGTAAATCAACATGCTGATGAAGATTAGAATCCATCTGTATGTACCACTGGTGTAAATCAACAAGCTGATGAGGATTAGAATCAATCTGTATGTACCACTGGTGTAAATCAACATGCTGATGAAGATTGGAATCAATCTGTATGTACCACTGGTGTAAATCAACATGCTGATGAAGATTGGAATCAATCTGTATGTACCACTGGTGTAAATCAACAAGCTGATGAAGATCATAATGTACGTTCTGCTAGTATTTTGGAAAGAGACAACCTTGGCTATTTACCAGCTGAAAGTAATGTGAAAGAGGCAGACCAACTTCCTGTCATCAACAATCCTGAAATTTTTATTAAAAAGTACCATAAAAAGGCAAATGATGAGTTTAAGCTGGGAAGGACATACGACAGGAGACATTCTTGCAAATTCTGTGGAAAACTTATGACAAATATTCAAAGCCATTTAGAACATGCACATAAAAACTCAGAAGAAATAAAGCAATTTTTTTATATTAAGAGAATATTGGAAACAGTAAGTCAGGAAGAAAATAGTCCCCTCTTATTCAAGCTCAACCAACTTCAGACATTACTTAGAAATCAGGGTAATCATAATCATAACACCAAGGTATGTCAGCAGAAAAAAGGTGAAATTATCCTCAGCAGACGTCGTGAAAGTGAAACATTTGATCTGGCGAAATATGGGCCCTGTCCAAGATGTATGGAATGGATTATATTTGATAATCTAACCAAACACAAAAGTAATTGTCCACTTAATAAATTCTCCGAAGCAGATGACTATACTCAGGGAACAAGTCATTCAGTCAAAAATCATGAAGGGTCAAATCTTGACTAAACCTTCTAAAAGGTTGCTGAAAGAAGTATTCCCATCCATGATGAGAGACAAAGTAACAGATGTCGCTCAAACTGATCAACTAATTGTGTCATTGGGTGAAGTATGGTTGATGAAGAATATTGGAAATAGACTTAGAAGGAAACACTTTACAAGATTCAGAATGAGGCTAGCAGCTAGGCTTCTTATGATATTGAGAAATGAGTCTGGCAATATAATGGCTTCGATGAATGATTTTTTGGTTCCCACCCACTTTAATCTTGTAGTGGAATGCTGCTTGAAAGCTTGTCAAGAAACGGAAGACTTAGAGCTTGAAAATCCCAGCACAGCCCTTAAATTGGGGTATGACTTATCTCGCTTGGCATCAGCAAAGTTAGTATTTAGTATTAAACAAAAAGATGAAAACGGAAAAACAGAATCCTCAGAATTTTTAAAACTTATCCAAATGGAACCCACACCTCATATAAAACCTCATCAAATAGAATATCCCATTGATGGTATTATAATTAGGTCATTAGATGATATAAATCATTATTTTTCAAACCCTGACCCAGATTTACCAAAGAGCATTTCACCAATTGTTGATTGTGATGGGTTATCGTTTAATGGACATAGAATAAAATTTGAAAATTTTTACCTTTTATTCAAAATCGATAGAAAAGACTTTACATTTACAACAACAGAAGGATTAATAGATTTAATGAATGGGAGGGATCCTGGTATTGCCGATTATAAGGATTTAGTAGCATACTCAAGATTTCTAGAAGAAATTAAAAGGATAGGACGCGACACAAATAGATCGAAAGAAGTTAAACTATTTATAAAAGCAAT
>NW_008709181.1:50226-51027 GCF_000327385.1 Lottia gigantea | reverse complement strand
AGATTGGACAATAAACTGAGGCCCCATGTGCTTCAGGCTGTACACGTTAAAGATTCTCGACAGTTGGAAATCGAACAAGAGTAGGATAATGCCGCTGTCCTGGTAAAAAAATTTCCCTCATTGCACACTGCATGGCGTTGCCCGTCTTTAATCATTATCCCACATGGTGCAGAAAAGTTGGACGTAAAACTCCATTCATTTTATTTTTCAGATTGTCGATACAAGTATTCAAATGTAAAATCTTTGACGCCCCGTGCCTACGCAGAAAGAACTGTGTCTGATTCAGCGAAATGTGATGAAAACTGTGCTAACGATACCAGATGTTCCACTTCTACCATTTGGCTTGGAACATGTCTTCGTTACAAAACACCAATCATCTTCGTGTCGTTGGATGGAAAAGAAGACCAATGTATTGAAAAGTGCAACGAGATGAGTGAATGTAAAACGATTTGCACTCAAAACCATACTAGGAATTTTTCCTGTTATTTATTTAACGTGACCTTGGACAAGATTCCAGATAATATGAAACGACCTTACAAAGCCAATTATAAAGTAGCAGAGAAAATCTGCGAATAAAAAAAAAAACATGTTTATCATGATATAGACATATTTCTTTTTTAATTTTGGCAATAACCCGAAGTTTGGGTATTAGGGGGCGATGCCGACTCTAAGAATCAAAAGTGTTCTTACTTTCGAACCCACGGCGCCTAATCGCATAGAAGACTATAATCCAACTCGCTACCGACTGAGCTATACTAGAAACTAGGTAAAAGGGGGGGGGGGGGGGGGGTGAAAGCCAAT
>NW_008709181.1:47646-48852 GCF_000327385.1 Lottia gigantea | reverse complement strand
TCACAGATCTGAAGGCATTCAACATTTTGCATTAACTTCTTACATTTGCGACATTAAACTTGTAATATGCATTAGCTACATAGCATTTAGCATTACCTACATAGCATGTAATATTGACACACATTCACACATTCCCCGCCATAGATTTTGGGTTTCGTTTTGCGTTGGTACTTAGTTTATCATATTCCTTATTTCCATATCATAGAAGATTGAAATTATTACATCATTCTACACGTGCTACTAAACTCATGCTCCCTATCATACCTGTTACACCTGTCACACCTGTTACACCTTGTATGGGTTGTTCATTTCTTACCTCAGACCAACTGGTAGTCGCTGGACCATGGTGAGTTGAATGATTTGGGATGGGAATGACCTTTGATTTGGTCTAAATGATCTAGAGCTGGCCAGTGGTGTAACTCACACAATATTCTTAAGGTTTCAACTAATAATATCGAGCCATCATGAACACTGATAGCATCAATTAACACCATTATGACGTAACTAATTGCAAAGTCCTTATGTGATAAAGCATATTTTACGATTAGGGGAATCACTCTAGCATATAAAAGGGACATCACTCTGGCATATACGGGCATCACTTTGATATTTAGGGGACTCACTCTAGCATACAACAGAAAGATCACTTTGATGTTTAGGGGCATTTTTTTACCATTTAGGTTGCATCGCTCTGATGTAAAGGGGCATCACTTTGGCATATAAAAGGGAATCACTCTGTTGTACAGGAGCATTAACCATGTATTGGGAGCATCACCCATGTATAGGTGCCATCAATCTCTTGTATAGAGGTCATCACTCTTGTGTTTAAAGGTCATCACTCTGGCATATAAGGACATCACTTTAGTATTTAGGGGGCATCACTGTGATGTATAGGGGCATCCCTATAGCATTTTGGGGCATCACTCTGGTGTTCAGGAGGCTTCACTCTGATTTACAGGAGCATCACTTTAGCATTTGATTGCATCTCTTTGATATTTAAGGGGTTCACTCTGATTGCATCACACTGACATATAGAGGGCATTACTCTGATATCTTAGGGGGCATCACTCTGATATTTAGGGGCATCATTCTGATGGCATAACACTGATATTAGGAAGGCACTACTCTGATATGTAAGGGGGCATCACTCTGATGGCATCACTCTGATATTTAGGGGCATCACTCTGATTGCATCACACTGATATT
>NW_008709181.1:45344-46469 GCF_000327385.1 Lottia gigantea | reverse complement strand
ATCATTTTGATATTTAGGGGCTTTGCTCAAAAAGGGTATCCCTCTGATGTTAGATAGGCATGACTCTGATATCTAGGGGTTACCACTCAAAAAGGGTATCACTCTGGTATCAAATAGCACCACTTTTATATGTAGGGGCATCACTCAAAAAGGGTATAATTCTAATATCAAATAGGCATCACTTTTATATTTAGGGGGCATCACTCTTTCGATCAAGGGCATCACTTTAATGTATAGGGGACATCACCCTGACGTATATGGGCATCACATTAATGTATATGGGACATCACTCTGGTGTATAGAGATCAACACTCTGATTAATAGGGAACATCACTCTGATGTATTGGGCATCACTCTGGCATATAAGGGCATCAGTTGGATAGTCAGGGACATCGGTGATACATAGGACTATAACTCTAGAATTTAGAGGGCATCACATTGGAGTATATAGGGCAATACTCAGAAGTAAAGAGATCAACACTCTGATGCATAGGGCTATCACTCTAGAATTAAAGGGGACATCACTCTGATGTGAAGGGGTAACACTTTAGAATTTAGGGGGCATCATTCTGATGTATATGGGGCATCACTCATATATTGGGGCAAAACTCATATATTAGGGGACATCACTGTAGCATTTAGGTTGCATCACTCTGATATATTGGGCATCATTCTAGAATTTAGGGAGCACCACTCGGAAGTAATCCGATTTGGCTCTTTTCCTACTAATTAGACACCAGGGACTTGGAAAAACAAATGAAACCTAAAGAAAAACCGAACAAATGCAATTATGCATCACATGTAGAAGGTTTCTCTCCAATATGTGTTCAAACAAATTTGCAGGGAATATCCACATTGGCTATCTGGACATTTGACTCAATATCTGCCATAGGCTCGGAATAACGTTCGGAAATTGGAACCAAATGGGGCCATATGGACCGAAATTGACAAATAGCTAAATTTGCTAAAAAACGCATTTATGCTCAAGTTTGGGACTTTTCCAACTAATTAGACCACAGAAACTTGGAAGTACACATGACTAAAGAATAAAATCTCTTTAACACGAATTATTAAACTAAATAATTATTGAACTCGCTTCTACTTTATTGTAAAGCGCACCTGGTA
>NW_008709181.1:26363-28034 GCF_000327385.1 Lottia gigantea | reverse complement strand
CTAAATAACCAAAATAATAACCTACCCTAAGAGGGGTTTAAAGGATACTAATTATAATTAGTTACTTCTATTGTAACATCTAATTATATTATTCTGAAAATGATGATTACATTATTAAAACCTTTTCTTACTACATAAGAACTAAAATGATGAATAGATTTAATAAGCCGGACTCTGACATGAGTCAATATAAATGGCTACTAAGGCAAATTATACCCTCCCAAAACACACATACCTGTAAATTGCTGAAAATAGCAAAGTACTAAAAATATAAAGGTATTCCAAAAATCAGCAACAAGGAAACAGATTGATATAGAGATCAATCTAAAGTGTTGTTGATATCTAGAAAACTAGATTATGAATAAGCAAGGAAGAGTTTGGATGTTTCCAAGAGATACAGAAATTGACCCCAAGGACCTTCAAATTGACCAACCAGAAGCCAGAAAGTACACTGAGACATTGTTAGTAAAGTGACATCAATTAGTAGTAATTGTAATCAGTGCTCTGGTGAATGAAGTAAAACCTAGTAAACACATCTAATCTACATAATAATACAAGCTGTGTTTGTAAACAGGTCAAAAATGCCGTCTGCTACACTTCAAATGACGATGAAGATGGGTGGTGAAAGACGAACCAATGAATGTAGCTTTCATTTTGACATGCAAGAATGAAAATGATATCCACTTAATCATTAGCCAAGGATCTTTTCATTCAAACGGCACTTATTGTCGAGTAACCAATATTGCCATATACAACCTTATATAATAAACTATCACGCTTTGCACGGACTCTCATACACAAGCATACTTATACATACTCACATGACAAACCAACGCGAACATCAAGACACTAAAATAACAATACTTTTATTACATGATAAACATATCTACAACGATCCGGTCGACGGCAGGTGATGATAAAGACTTGGTACGAATGGTGGTCAGCTTCTCTTGAAGTGTGGTTTGGTAACGGTCGATCAGGACCTGCATAACCTTACAGAGCCATGTCCGATTGAAGGATCTAATATTCGCGTCGACAGCTGATGTTTTCATTGCTGGACGGATAAAACCATCCAACTCAGAGACTTTGCGTTTGAAGGTAAATGCTGGTTGGCCTTGCTGTTGAAGGGTAAGGATTGCCAAATGATGGAGGCACTGCAAAACTTGGAAGAACACCTTCACAAAGGGTTCTTCCTCCTTATGAGTGGGGACTGGTTGGCGTCGGTGGGCTGGTAGTCGTTTCTGTTGTTGGTCAGGTCGATGGTTACCTCTTGATTGGTAGGCTGTGTTGTAGGTAGGTCGGCGATGGGGTGGGATATAGCTGGATGGGTTGGTTGGTGGTCGGCGATTGGTAGGTGGTAGAGGTCGATGGAAGACAGGGCCGTTGTAGGGTACGTGATATTGGTTTGGTTGACGATTAGTGTTTCTATTTCTGGCTTCTTGCCAGTGGTTGTTGTAGTTGGGGAGCATAATGAAAATAACTTGGGGTTAGAAGAGAATGTACAGCGGATGTAACAGGAGGAAACTGTATATGCTAGCGTGAAAATGTTGGGATCAAATTATGCAAATAAGTCAAACTGGGTTTGGGGATATATAAAGCAAGATGAAAAATGCAAAAAAAATATATATTTAGGTGATAAATAACGCTAACAATGACGTGAAAAATTATAAC
>NW_008709181.1:23582-26313 GCF_000327385.1 Lottia gigantea | reverse complement strand
TTTAAAAAAAAATGTTAGGGTTAGGGGTAGGAGTATAATGTCTAACCCATTTGAAAAAGAGTCATTAAAAATCCAACCTGGGCTCGGTTATTGAGTAAGTATATTCATCTTGTAAATATTTCATCAAAATCCCCCAACAATTCCATTATTTTCAAAAAAGGTTAGAGTTCAGGTAAGGGTTGGTTTTAAAAATTGAATTCTAACCTTTTGGTTAAAGGGGGGTAGCTATTTAAAATCTGAGCTTGATTTATGAATTAGGACATTCATGTAGTATATATTTCATCCAAAACCTCCAACAATTCCATTATTTTCAAAAAAGGTTAGAGTTCAGGTAAGGGTTGGTTTTAAAAATTGAAGTTTAACCTTTTGTTTAAAGGGAGGTAGGTATTTAAAATCATTTTATTTAAAAAGAAAAAGAATAAAAAAAAGTGTCTAAATAAGATATAAAACTAGAACAGTACTGATGCAGGGTGTGTTACAACATTCAGGTACATACGAAGATGGTCTATTGCAATTACATTGATGTAAATACTTTTCTGCATCTCTAAATGCAAATATCCAAAAGTGCCTAGAGTTTCATGTATATTGACTAGGAATAAAAGAATGTTTGTCAATTAATAAAGACCAAGTTTCATGAAATCCGGATAAGAAATAAGAAAATTGGTAATGCGCATGCGCACAACAAAAAAATTGTTATTTCCACTGAATTTATTGGATTACACACTTACATAGCAAGTTTGATTAAATTCGGATAAGAAGTAAGAAAGTTTGTAATGCGCATGCGCACAACAAAAATTCAATATTTCAATCAAATTTAGAATTCGATTGTTCACATACATACCAAGTTTGGTGAAATTCGGATAAGAAATAAGAAAGTTGGTAATGCGCATGCGCACAACAAAAATTCCATATTTCCATCAAATTAAGAATTGGATTATACACATACATACCAAGTTTGATTAAATTCGGACAAGAAATAAGAAAGTTGGTAATGCGCATGCGCACAACAAAAATTCAATATTTCCATCAAATTTCGAATTGGATTATACACATACATACCAAGTTTGATTAAATTCGGATAAGAAGTAAGAAAGTTTGTAATACGCATGCGCACAACAAAAATTCAATATTTCCATCAAATTTACAATTGGATTGTACACATACATACCAAGTTTGGTGAAATTCGGATAAGAAATAAGAAAGATGGTAATGCGCATGCGCACAACAAAAATTCAATATTTCCATCAAATTTAGAATTGGATTGTACACATACATACCAATTTTGATGAAATTCGGACAAGAAATAAGAAATATGGTAATGCGCATGCGCTCAACAAAAATTCGATATTTCCATCTAATTTAGAATGGGGTTATACACATACATACCAAGTTTGATGAAATTCAGAAAAGTTAGAAAGTTAGTAATGCGCATTCGCACTACGCAAATTCGATATATCCATCAAATTTTCAATTGGATTATACACATACATACCAAGTTGAGTGAAATTTGGATAAAAAATAAGAAAGTTGGGAAATTAAACAAGAATTTTAAAAAAAATTACTGACTCTGGGGAGTCATTTTGGCATTATTATCATCTTCAGCGCATTTTATTTCACAAATGTACACAAATGCCCACAAAATCAAAGTTTATTGAAAGACAGAGCCTAAATTTCTTGAAAGTAGGTCACATGCATATCATTATCATTTATTGCGTCATTACACTGCTCGCCTTCATTCCACTTCACTTGTTGTCAGTTATTCATCGTAGCTGGTCGCATTTTGGCAAGACTTTTATAAAGTACATTTGTTTGGATGTAGCGGTTTAGTCTGGAAGTTGGAAGTTCACATGGATGTAGCCAGTGAGTAAACTTTAAAGACTGTTGTTCCTAGTTGACCAAGCTCCATGTAAACCCTGTAATTGGGCTAATATTGGAGTCTGGAAGTCAGATAGAACAGCTACATGCTTGTGAGCTTCCAACTTTTTGGCTCTAAAATCAACAAAGTGGGGAAACTTAAAAGACTGTTGTACCAAGTAGACCAAGCTCCATGTACGCCCTGTACTTGCGCTATTATTGGAGTCCGGAAGTTGGATGTTCACAGGTATGCAGCCAGATAGAACAGCTACATTCTTGTGAACCTCCAACTTTTTGGCTCTAAAATCAACAAAGTGAGGAGAGGACTTTTCTAAATAAATGGTAAGAAGGTACTTTTTTAGATACAAGAACAACACTTGACTTTTTTTCAGCTACAGCAACAATACCACTTTGACAGAAGAAGATTTAGAAGGATTTTGTAAGATTGGGACCAGAGGGTTTAATAGCGAGATACAACTGCTTTTGAACCCGCTGGTACCCAGTCTTCAGAATCCAAATACAACAAACAAAGTGTTACCTTGAGGAGAAGGCTTTTCGAAATAAATGGCAAGAAGGTAGGTAGGTAGAACAACACTTGACTTTTTCAGCTGCAGCAACAATACCACTTTGACAGAAGAAGATTTAGAAGGATTTTGTAAGATTGGGTCCAGAGGGTTCAATAGCGAGATACAACTGCTAGTGAACTCTCTGGTACCCAGTCTTCAGAATCCAAAAACAACAAACAAAGTGTTACCATGAGGAGAAGACTTTTCGAAATAAATGGTAAGAAGGTAGGTAGGTAGAACAACACTTGACTTTTTCAGCTGCAGCAACAATACCACTTTGACAGAAGAAGATTTAGAAGGATTTTGTAATA
>NW_008709181.1:17743-19141 GCF_000327385.1 Lottia gigantea | reverse complement strand
TTTATAGAGCTAAGCGCAAAAAGTGTTGATCGGACTTGAAAAAACTTGATGTCATTGGCTTTAGAATAGTGCCAAACTAGTGAATCAAGTGAAAAACCGCATGTCTGAAATGATATGTGGACGCTATAAATTAAAAACCATTGATTTGAGAAAAGTCGAAATGGCGCACGAATTACTGAGTAAAAAACGACTGAAGCGATCGCCTTGAAACTTAGCAAAATGATAGCCAATAGATGGCCCTTGTGGGGAAAATTAATTGCATGTCGATCGGAGCTTTACTTGCAGAGATATACGCTTTCAAAGTGGCAAATTACATGTTCGAAACTGAATAAGCTCCGTGTGAGCTCTATAACTGCCAAAGTATTGATGTCCGGGAGCTGAAATTTCACAGGCATGTAGCCAGATAGTATAGCTACCTACCTGCGAAATTTCGGCTTTCTGGCATCAATTCTACCAAAGATAGAAATATAAGAAGAGTCTGAACGACTTGATGTGTAGGTAGCCTACTACCTGCATTTTTTGGAGTCTGTAGATTGGTCGATTGCAGGAATCTGGCTGGCTTGGTGCCATATAAGAGGGCTTGGAAAACCCTCTCGAATGATGTGCCAGACATTGGCATCGAAGAATTAGAGGGGCCTGAAAATTGGAAAAGAAACTATAAGCGTGTTCTAATACCAGTGAGCAAATCCTCGTTTTCGGGACAAGTGTGCGCAGAGTGATGAGCTGTGGTTCAGGGTGTCAACTTTTTGGCCCCATTGCACACTGCAATTTTCTGACTTGTCGGATTATTAGAAATGGGCTTTTACAGAGGGTGTTTTTCGGGAAAAGTTGAAAACGACAAGGAAGGAATAGACTGCAGACTTGGAGATTCTGACCCTGAGCTAGACTAGGTGGTACCTAACTGCATGCAAAAATTCAGATTTCCAAGACAAATAGAAATGGGTGTTTGTTCGTAAGAGTTGGACTTCTAACACTTTCAAAGCACTAGGACTGCTAGGAAAAACAAAGAAACCTGCTGATTTTTTAGGTGCAGTTGGACATGATGGAAACGAGTTAGCTGTTAAAAATTCATTGGAAAAACTTGAAAAATGACTGAAAAATCAACTTGTCAAGTTTTTTTTCAGCAAGCAAAGGTTTTTTGGACAATAAGGTTTCGGGACACAAATTTCAATATAAAAAAAAAGTTCTTTTTGATTTTTTTTCTCAGCCAAAAATCAACTTAGAGATGCGACAATTGCACTCTCACTTGCATTTTAACGAGCCCCATCATCTAATAACAAGTTTTCTCTGAAATTAGGAAATTTGAGCGATTTGACCTCGAATGAGTTATTGAGTAAATTTGGAGAGTTCTAACACTTTCAAAGCACTAGGGCTGCTAGGAAAAACATAGAAACCTGC
>NW_008709181.1:16427-17693 GCF_000327385.1 Lottia gigantea | reverse complement strand
GCTTGTGTACTTCTAGTATTTTTTGGCTCTAAAATCAACAAAGTGAGTAAACTTAAAAGACTGTTGTACCAAGTTGACCAAGCTCCATGTAAGCCCTGTAATTTGGGCTAATATTGGAGTCCGGAAGTTGGAATTTCACTGGTATTAAGCCAGATAGAACAGCTTATGCCAAGTGGACTTCCAACTTTTTGGCTCTAAAATCAACAAAGTGAGTAAACTTAAAAGACTGTTGCACCAAGTTGACCAAGCTCCATGTAAGCCCTGTAATTTGGGCTAATATTGGAGTCCTGAAGTTGGAAGTTCACAGGTATGTAGCCAGATAAAACAGCTTCATTCCTGTGAACATCCAAATTTTTGGCTGTAGAATCAACAAAGTGAGTAAACGTTTCGAAATAAATGGTAAGAATGTAGGTAGGTAGAACAACACTTGACTTTTTTCAGCTACATCAACAATACCACTTTGACAGAAGAAGATTTGGAAGGATTTTGGAAGGTTGGGACCAGAGGGTTCAGAAGCGAGATACAAGTGCTTCTGAACTCTCTTGTACCTGGTCTTCAGAATCCAAAAACAACAAACAAAGTGTTACCATGAGAAGAGGACTTTTCGAAATAAATGGTAGGTAGGTAGGTAGGTAGGTAGGTAGGTAGGTAGGCAGGAAGGTAGGTAGGTAGGAAAGTAGGAAGTTTTCAAGCATTTGGGGAAGAACAAAGTGGGTTGAAAATAGTGAAATAGATCCACTATTTTTCAATCCACTTTGTACTTTTTTGGATGCAAGAACAACACTTGACTTTTTCAGCTACATCAACAAGACCACTTTGACAGAAGAAGATTAGGAAGGATTTTGGAAGATTGGGTCCATAGGGCTTAATAGCGAGATACAACTGCTATTAATCCTTATGCACTCATTCTTCAAAATCTAAAAACAACAAACAAAGTGTTACCATGAGAAGAAGACTTTTCGAAATAAATGGTAAGAAGGTAGGTAGGTAGGTAGGTAGGTAGGTAGGTAGGTAGGAAGGAAGGAAGGTAGGTAGGTAGGTAGGAAAGTAGGAAGTTTTCAAGCATTTGGGGGAAGAAGAAGGTGGGTTGAAAAAAGCCCTGGTAAATAAGGAGAGGAATAAAGGGTAAATCTTCCCTATAAGTGGCATTCATGTTGCAAAAAGACCCCATTCCTTCATTCAAAATAGGCCTAATTCAAGAACTGAGTAACATTGAAGGACGTATGTCTGGAAAACCCGAATNNGTGTTAGAACCTTTGCCCCAGC
>NW_008709181.1:11606-14272 GCF_000327385.1 Lottia gigantea | reverse complement strand
TACATAGTTGCAGCAACCATTCAACATTCACGAACCTTAGATATAGGCGACGATGTGCATAAATATATTTTGGATCTTTTTTGCAAAACCGGAAGTGCCACAGTTCAATATGTGCAAGAATAGATAATCGGCTCTAGAAGTCGTATTTTTCGGTCGATTTTCTTTGGGTTTGCATTTTTGGACTCTACTGTTAAAATCTGAAAGAATAGCAGTTTCCAAATTTCAAAATTCGAAAATTTGTCGCAGACATTTTTTTTGCCAAATTTTGCATTTTTTTGATTTTTTTTTTTTGCATTTTGTCTGATTAATCTGAAAAAAATTGAGCAAAGACAGTTTAAGAATGTTAACAAAATGGTACAGTCAAATTTTCAATTTCACTTCCGGTTTAAACAGGAAAACGATGTTCACTTCCGGTTGAATATCTTCCGGTGTAATTTGTATAGGACAAAAATTTTTATGCTGATAGGTAGACAAAGTTATGACAAAAAAACGAAGAAAAAAAATCCGGAACCGTCGTGAAACTTTGGCCGCCATTTTGATTTTTCTGAAATGATTCGATTTTTATTCAGACATAATGGCTCATCCGATTTAAATGATTTTGGAGTCAAATGAAAGAAGATGACATTGGGAAGCCGGTTGAATTTTTTCAAAGTTTGAAGGGTCATAACTCGTGATCTTGAACTTTGATGACCTTGACCTTCGACATGTACTTCCGGTTTTATAGCTGTCCGAAAACAGCCAAATTTGCAACTTTGGACTGCTCTAGCACGTGACCTAATTAACCTAGAGGGTTAATTTTTTCGGATTCTTAATGTGCTTTTCATGCTCTTTCAAGTGATTTATAACAATCGTTTTTTAAAGCAAAATTGAAATTCGTGAATTTTTCAAATTTGAGTTTTTTTTTAAATATTTCTGTTTCTTTGAGCTTGGTGTGTATATATCTTATGACCTATTTTATGTAGAACATTGAAAATTGGAACACAACAAGACAATTTGAATATGAATTAACCTATGGCAAAAAAGTTGAGGTGAATTACTAATTGTTTACATTTTGGGAAAGGGGCATAACTCGCATAGGATACATTTGTTCAAAAAGGAACTTTGCACACAATTACTTCATTATTTTGGCCAATTTGTGTTAATAGGTCAATTGTTTCAGATTTATATTTCCAAAAAATGAACGGGTTTTGAAATTTCCATATTTTCAACTTTCTATTTTGACCTTTATTGACTCTTGTTGACCTATATCTTTTGACCTGTATGATGTAGAAGCTTTAAATTTGGAACACAACATAACAAAAAAGGAACGGGTTTGAAATTTCCATATTTTCAATTTTCTATTTTGACCTTTATTGACTCTTGTTGACCTATATCTTTTGACCTGTATGATGTAGAAGCTTTAAATTTGGAACACAACATAACAAAAAAGGAACGGGTTTGAAATTTCCATATTTTCAACTTTCTATTTTGACCTTTATTGACTCTTGTTGACCTATATCTTTTGACCTGTATGATGTAGAAGCTTTAAATTTGGAACACAACATAACAAAAAAGGAACGGGTTTGAAATTTCCATATTTTCAATTTTCTATTTTGACCTTTATTGACTCTTGTTGACCTATATCTTTTGACCTGTATGATGTAGAAGCTTTAAATTTGAAACACAACATAACATTCAGAATATCAATTAACCTATGCAAAAGAAATTGAGGTGGGCATAGCACATCCGGGTTAGATTACTCATTATTGACAATTTTGTCAAGGGACATAACTCGCAACGTATACATTTGTTCAAAATGATACTTTGCATACAATTACTTCATTCGTTGAGCCACGCTGTCTTAGAAGTTCGATTGTTTCAGCTTTATAGTTCAAAAAAAGGAACAGGTTTTGAAAATTCTGAATTTTCAATTTTTGACCTTGACCTTTTTTGACCCTGATTTTTGTAGGATCAAAGGTCATTCACATTGGCTATCTATTTATACTTTTATATTTGCTGTCTTATCTCAACTTCCGGTTTTATAGCCGTATATATCTAAAAATTTTGATGACTTGTATCTCGTAACCTTGTCCTTTGTTGACCGTCTCCTTTTCAATGTCAAATGTCATTGACCTTGGCTATACTCTGATACTTTCATTTGTGAGGTCTGTCTACTTCCGTTATAACAATCTTCCAAAAAATTCTTCTCAACTTTTAGACTGCTCTTGCGCGTGATGTAATTATCGTAGAAGGTTGATTTTTTCAGAGTCTTTTGCATTTTGCTACATTTGCAAAGTCCCACTCTGTGCCTGTGCTAGTTGTCTTAATGTTTTCCAAGCTGTTTATGTTGTTAGGACCTTTTTTTTTTACTTACAGTAGCTCTTTGTGTTGGGTATATAAACACTATCAAACCGAGTATGCCTCTTCCCATTAAAATTTGCCCGATATGTGAAACCCCTGTGTGCAAGTTGAAAAGACATTTGGAGGGAGTCCATAGAATGTGTTCCGATGAAGCGGGAATTCTATGCACATCCGAAACCAAATCTAAACTCACAAAAAAAGAATGTCCGCTTTGTAAACGCTTGATAACCGAAATGGGCCACCACCTTATACGCACCCACGGTATGTCTACGACAGACAAGGCCTATCACAAATTAACCAGGTCATGTCGGTTAGGGGCTACACCT
>NW_008709181.1:9259-10886 GCF_000327385.1 Lottia gigantea | reverse complement strand
GCGGACTGACGAGGTTTTTTCCTCTTTGCCCACCGAAATCCCAAACAATTTACCACTCAAACCTACATGTCTAATTTACTCAACTCGCGATATCAACAATTTTTGACAGACCCCAGAAAGTCTCTTTGTCCTACCCAGATCAGGAAGGCTGTCACGACCAGACTGATGACTACAGACCCTGACATGGCTCCTGATCTGGGTAAGCAGATGACACACTCTGTCAAGACCCAGAGGCAAAATTACCAACAGGGGTTGTCTGATGCCAGGGTGTCACAAATTAGCCGAACAATCAGGGAGCGTTTGACGGGGAAAGCGACTGTGACAATAACAAGGGAACCGTCCCTTCCTCCCTCGACCTCGACTTCGACCTCGACTTCCACGCCTTCTGAGGACATTGGCCCAGAGGATGATCCTGTTTTGCTGCACCGAAGTGATCCTCAGTGGGCCGATTCTAGTTTAGACTCCCCAGCTAGGGCAAATTTAATAAGAATGACTCCCGAAGAGGACAGCCCCCTTGTTCAGCCAATCAAGAAAAGGAAGTTGATATTGTCCTCGGATTCCGAAGAGGGGGAGGCTCCTTTTTTTATTAGTGATGCCACACCTGAAGTATTTCAGAGTTCCCCCTCACCGACACAGCAATTCGCAACTGACAGCGCCCTCACCCTCCTCGGCACCCACTCAACCACCTTCTCCTCCTCCTTGCTCCTCCTCTGCTCCGTCCTCTCAATCCTTGAATCCAACACTAAGACGTGCTGTTACACAGAAGGCCTCACCTGTTTTTGATGGACATAAGGTTAGTGGCAGGAAACGGATGAGCATGGAAGAAGAGGACATTGTCCGACAATATTTTGGTGATTTTTTAAATGGCAAATACCCTATCTTTCAAAAACGTCAGTTTACACAAGAAAGATAATTGCCCAAACTTGTTAAATGAATTTTCCATCAAACAATTAGTGGACAAAATCAGGAGCATGATGAAGAGTAGAAAGTAATTATCAGGGCAGGGTTAAAAAAAAAAAAAAAAAAAAAATTTAAAAAATCTTAAAAAAAAAAAACTTTAAAAACAAATCAGGAAAAAGAAAAAAAATGTATCGATAAATTTGAAGTAAAATACTGCACTGAAATGATTATTAAATAATTTTATTATTAAATGAAATAATGAAATGAAATAAAGTTTAACTCAGCTATGATAGCAATATCGTGCAGGTCTCAAGCCCTGATAAATGAGGAGAGGACTTTTCAAAATAAAGGGTTAATCTTCCCTATAAGTGGCATTCATGTTGCAAAAAGACCCCATTCCTTCATTCAAAATAGGCCTAATTCAAGATCTGAGTAACATTGAAGGACGTATGTCTGGAAAACCCGAATTTGTTAGAACTTTTGCCCCAGCTCCCTAAACCAGCTTTAGGAAAGCACTTTGTAGTCATTTGCAGAATCTGCATTTCTGGCCCAGAACGTAAATTTGATATGCCTAACTGCATGCAAAAATTCAGATTTCCAAATGGGTGTTTGTTCGTAAGAGTTGGACTTAGACATTTAGGAAAATAGACATAGTTCTAACAACCAGGGAAGGTTTTTTTAGAACAAACATGGTTTTTTGGACACCATTTGCAATAAAAAAAAACTG
>NW_008709181.1:7633-8709 GCF_000327385.1 Lottia gigantea | reverse complement strand
AAGCGGGGCTCTGGGGAGTCATTTAGGCATTATCATCGTCTTCAGTGCATTTTATTTCATAAATGTGGACCAAATGTCCTTCAAAACTTAATTCACAGACACAGAAACTGTCAATTTCTTGAATGTAGGTCACATGCATATCATTATCATTTATTGCGTCATGACACTGCTTGCCTTCATTGCACTTCACTTGTTGTCAGTTATTCATCGTAGATGGTCGCATTTTGGCAAGACTTTTATAAAGTACATTTGTTTGGGTTTAGCGGTTTAGTTCGAAAGTTGGAAGTTCACATGGATGTAGCCAGATAGAACAGCTCCATGTCTGTGCACTTCTAATTTCACGGCTCTGAAATCAACAAAATGAGTAAACTTAAAAGACTGTTGCACCAAGTTGACCAAGCTCCATGTTAGCCTGTAACTGGGCTAATATTGGAGTCCGGAAGCTGGAAGTTCACAGGCATGCAGCCAGATAGAACAGCTCCATGTCTGTGCACTTGTAGTTTTACGGCTCTAAAATCAACAAAGTGAGTAAACTTAAAAGACTGTTGCACCAAGATGACCAAGCTCCATGTAAGCCCTGTAATTTGGGCTAATATTGGAGTCCGGAAGCTGGAAGTTCACAGGCATGCAGCCAGATAGAACAGCTCCATGTCTGTGCACTTGTAGTTTTACGGCTCTAAAATCAACAAAGTGAGTAAACTTAAAAGACTGTTGCACCAAGATGACCAAGCTCCATGTAAGCCCTGTAATTTGGGCTAATATTGGAGTCCGGAAGTTGGAAGTTCACAGGTATGTAGCCAGATAAAACAGCTTCATTCCTGTGAACATCCAACTTTTTGGCTGTAGAATCAACAAAGTGAGTAAACGTTTCGAAATAAATGGTAAGAAGGTAGGTAGGTAGAACAACACTTGACTTTTTTCAGCTACATCAACAATACCACTTTGACAGAAGAAGATTTGGAAGGATTTTGGAAGGTTGGGACCAGAGGGTTCAGTAGCGAGATACAACTGCTTCTGAACTCTCTTGTACCTGGTCTTCAGAATCCAAAAACAACAAACAAAGTGTTACCATGAGA
>NW_008709181.1:5623-6620 GCF_000327385.1 Lottia gigantea | reverse complement strand
CCTGGAAACCGATCTACGGGCTCTCTAGGGCTGGCTTTGAAAAAAACTGACATAAACATGGTTATCGGGACAGAAATTTTTTTTAAAGCGTTCCCTACGCCTTACTATGGGAGTCCGAGAGCTGAAATTTGGACTCAGAGTAGCTGAAACAATTCTCTATCGATTCATCGTCTTAAAAACTCGATATCTCTAATACGTTTTCCTCCAGAGTGACATTTGTCCTTAAAACCTTGATTGTCCTAAAAACCCTAATAGTTATAATTATGACTAGGAATGGCAACGGTACATGTATTTTCTAAGCTGTTCAGTAATTTTTGGTAAAACAGAACCATGATGCCTTAATTTCTTTAGTGAAATTAAAGATGGTGGATTGTTGGTGAATGACTTGACTTTGCTTTGAAAACTCTTCACTTGCCTTATATGTTATTGCTAGTTTTCTGACAGCAATATTTCGTCAATTCTCTCCAAATTCACACGTTCACTACTGACACTAGCATCCCGACGACACTTATACTACCTAAATTACGTGAATGGCTCCGTTCTCTTCTTCGAAACACTTTCTAATTGTACAATATACGTCTATATATGCGCCATTTTTATTTACATTTATTGTGGGAGGTCTTCTGTTTAGCACGTGATGTTAGACGATAGGTTTGATTGGCTGTGACCGATAATTTGACCGAATAATAGACGCGCGCAAATACTAATGTCCTTACGCACTACGGATTTTACTATAAGTAAAGAGTCCCTTTTTAAAACGTAAAATACAAGAAAGAACTATTATTTTTCGACGGGAACTTTTTGATTATGATATCCACAGTATGTACCCTGTTCGTACTAAAAATTTCTTCTAATACAATTTTGTCGGAGCGGCTTTTGATTTATAACGAAAACTTTCACTGTGAGAATAGGGCCTATATGTGCAGAAATATTTGCATCTGTTATTCGTGAAAGTCCTGATATCTCTGCTCCCAAAACACCTAATCGTATCAAAATG
>NW_008709181.1:3275-4091 GCF_000327385.1 Lottia gigantea | reverse complement strand
TTGTTAAAGGGACAGTCCGCTTTTTTTGTAGGTCAAATTTGTGAAATCTATAAACCGAAATCTTCAGTTATGTAGGTCAAATTGTTAAAATCAGCAAGGGCAATAACTCAGGTTATTCTTAAGGTTTCAACTAATAATATCGAGCCACCAGGAACACTTATAGCATCAATTTACACCATTCCAATTTTCAATTAGACGTCTGTGATTCCTGCAATTCCATTAAAAATCAACGTTTTATGACGTCACTAATTTCAAAGTCCTTATGTGATAAAGCATATTTTACGATTAGTGACGTCATCAAACACTTATTTTTAGTAAAATTGCAGGAACCACAGATGGCTGATTGAAAATTGAAATGTGGTAAAATTGATGCTATCAGTGTCCCTGTCTTTCTATAATTTTATATTAATCACCCTGGCATATAAGGGCATCACTTTGATATTTAGGTGAATCACTCTAGCATTAAAAAAAAGGAAGATCACTTTGATGTTTAGTGGCATTTCTTTAGCATTTAGGGGGCATTGCTCTGATGTAAAGGGGCATCACTTTGGCATATAAAAGGGGTATCACTCTGATTTATAGGAGCATCACCCGTGTATAGGGAGCATCACCCATGTATAGGGGGCATCACTCGTGTAATTGGGGGCATCAACCTATTGTATAGAGGTCATCACTCTGGTGTTGAGAGGTCTTCACTCTAGTATTTAGGGGGCATCGCTCTGATGTTCAGGAGGCATCACTGTGATGTATAGGGGCATTCCTCTAGCATTTGGGGGCATCACTCTGGTGTTCAGGAAGCATCACTCTGATTGCATC
>NW_008709181.1:0-2051 GCF_000327385.1 Lottia gigantea | reverse complement strand
AATGACATCAGTTCCTTAAAAGAACAGAGGCCGTATAATTCTAGAAATTGTAATAAAATATATACAATTTGATTTGATTCACATATTGTTAAAAAAAATTAATTTCGCATTTTGAGAGCACCACTCTGATGTATGGGGGACATCATTCTAGCATTTAGGGAGCATCGCTCTAGGGTTTAGGGGGCCTCAGTCTGATATTTAGGGGCATCACTCTGATATTTAGGGTGCATCACTCTAACATTTAGGGGCATCAGTCTGATGTATATGGGCATCACTTCGTTGTTTAGGGGCATCACTGATTTATAGGGGACAGTATTCCAGCTAGGTATCACTCTTACTACAAAGAACATTACTCTGGCATATAAACGATCAGAACCGTAATACACAATAGATAAGATTGGTTATAACTTGCAAGAGTTATGCCCCTCTACTGCGTGCCTATAACGTCACACACGTGCTAGACAAAATGGCAACTGAAAGTAAAAATCTTCTCAACAGTAAAACAGAATTGTCAAGCGAGGAGAAATTTAAACTTCTCGGTTTAGATGTGCCCTATAATTTACACTTTTACGAGGAAATTATACAAGTAAAATTGCTAATTTCTCAGCGGCTGGTAAATGGTCAATTACGTCGTTATCGATAATTGTATCAAACTAATATGTTCTTCAATCCGCGTATAGTAGACATTCAAGCATAAAATGTGCTATAACAAGAACATTAGTACAGTATTAGGTCAGTGTAAAGTAATTATGTGCTTATTAAAAACAGTAGCGGTGCATTAAGATAAGACAACAATAAAATAAAACAACCAAGTTTCATTTAAAAATGCACCCTGCCACACATGCGTAATACTAAGACACGTGCCTACAAGTGATAAATGATAGGGGAAGGTATTGTGGGCTATAAGCAGGACAGATATAAAGAATTTGATTTGAAGCAATGTTGTGGAAATTGTTGAAGAAATTGTTAAAATAAACTTATGATTCCTATTGTTGTTATTATGACAAGGTAATCCCTTGCTTCAATGCAATAAATTAATCCCCCCCCCCTCCTCCCTCCTCAAATGTCATTGGTTGCAAACTAAAGATTGACATGTCCACAGCCAATCTCATTTTTACACATTTCGCAAAATTATTGATTCTAATCGCCCAAACGCATTAGGTCGCCCAAATATATATTTATGGCTCGCCCAAACTTATGTATTTGGCTCGACCAAACTTGTAGATATATTTATCATGTAATAAAAGTATTGTTATTTTAGTGTCTTGATGTTCGCGTTGGTTTGTCATGTGAGTATGTATAAGTATGCTTGTGTATGAGAGTCCGTGCAAAGCGTGATAGTTTATTATATAAGGTTGTATATGACAATATTGGTTACTCTACAATAAGTGCCGTTTGAATGAAAAGATCCTTGGCTAATGATTAAGTGGATATCATTTTCATTCTTGCATGTCAAAATGAAAGCTACATTCATTGGTTCGTCATTCACCACCCATCTTCATCGTCATTTGAAGTGTAGCAGACGGCATTTTTGACCTGTTTACAAACACAGCTTGTATCATTATGTAGATTAGATGTGTTTACTAGGTTTTACTTCATTCACCAGAGCACTGATTACAATTACTACTAATTGATGTCACTTTATTAACAATGTCTCAGTGTACTTTCTGGCTTCTTGTTGGTCAATTTGAAGGTCCTTGGGGTCAATTTCTGTATCTCTTGGAAACATCCAAACTCTTCCTTGCTTATTCATAATCTAGTTTTCTAGATATCAACAACACTTTAGATTGATCTCTATATCAATCTGTTTCCTTGTTGCTGATTTTTGGAATACCTTTATATTTTTAGTACTTTGCTATTTTCAGCAATTTACAGGTATGTGTGTTTTGGGAGGGTATAATTTGCCTTAGTAGCCATTTATATTGATTCACGTCAGAGTCCGGCTTATTAAATCTATGCATCATTTTAGTTCTTATGTAGTAAGAAAAGGTTTTAATAATGTAATCATCATTTTCAGAATAATATAATTAGATGTTACAATAGAAGTAACT
>NW_008709180.1:2272-3307 GCF_000327385.1 Lottia gigantea | reverse complement strand
TTCGCAGTTGCGGGGTGTGAATTGAAAGACAATATACTTGAAAAAGTGTTGATAATCTTAGACAGTCAGAGTAAGAAAAAACATCAAGTAGCCTAGCTCTAAAAGAGACTTATTGGCCTGGGCTATTGACTAGATTTACTAGTAAACTATCGATAGCGGTAGTGTGATTGATTGATCTGGGCCTTACCATTTGGATTGTGGATAACTCCTTTGATGATAATGGGCAGTTCAATTCATGTAGGATGGTAGGCCTAGTTCTAAGCCCTACCATTTTCCTGTTATAATTTAATCCTTTTACATTATCTGTATTTTTTAGGCTTGAAACTTTTGACAGAAATAAAGATAGTGAACATGAAGTATTGGAAAATGAATATTCAATGGAAATTCCTAATTATGATCTCTACAAAGACATTAATACTGATACCAAATTTTCATTACTGAAATTAGAATCTATCCTGTGTTACCATGAACAATTTCAAAAGAAACTTGATGACGACTCAAAGAAACTTTACATCAATCGTTTTCTGAAATACTTGAGAATAGCATCTACTGACAGTTACTATTTTTTCAAATCCGAATGTCATGCAGAAATGAAGAAAGTTTCCTATCGCATTGACATAGCAATAGATATAGATGGTACTATAGTAGAATCACAGTGTGAGTGTTCTGCTGGAATGGGACCCACTGCACACTGTAAACATGTTTGTGCAACATTATATGCGATTTTTAAATTTTCAACTTGTGCTGAAATAATTACAGAATTATCTTGTACCTCACAACTACAAACTTTTCATCAAAGTACACATTTTATGGCCAGTCCTCTTAAGTCTAAAGACTTGCCACTGTCAGGATATAAAGACGTTAATTTTGATCCACGATCCACGTAAAGTATATTAAAATGGCTGGTTATAATGATATGTTCAGAAACATATGGCTAAGCCACCCAAACATAAATAAGTTTCCAATTTCACAAACATTTAAACCAGCTAATTCTTATGCTGTCGAAGCCGACCATCATTATCTTCAAGATCCTCT
>NW_008709180.1:0-1176 GCF_000327385.1 Lottia gigantea | reverse complement strand
AATGTTGAATGTACATTATGTGGTCATAGTCAGTCTGTCCATTTCATACACATGTACTTGTGTATAGGTATATTCTAACAAATTGTTACAACTGGTAATTTAACCAAGGAAGCCTGTACATTATGTGGTCATGTACTTGATCACAGTAACATAATCTGTCCATTTCATACACATGTACTTGTGTATAGGTATATTCTAACAAATTGTTACACAATACTTTAGATACCCGGTATATTTAATTTAGCCACTTCTTTTAGTGTCTAAATACAGCCTTCTTGAACATTTGTCAGTTTGATAACACCGCCAGCCAATCGAATTCCCACCCTCTCCAACGCTGGGATTTTGTGATGTGAACAAAAGTTGTATTCTGAGACGAAACTGAATGCACCTTTTGTTTGCGTTACAAAAATCCTATCACTGGGGAGGGCAGGTATTAGATTGGCTGGCGGCGTCATTCTGACAAATGTTAGACCCTAACTGAAGTTACTATATGAAAAATAAAAGCTAATAAAAAGTGTAACGAAAGTTTGTTCTAATTTCAACCAATTTGTTAAAATGTGGTAGCTTGTACATTATGTGGTCATGTACTTAACCACAGCAACATAATCTATCTGTCCATCTCATAAACATGTACTTGTGTATAGATTCAAATAAATTTTACATCAGAATATTGTGTAAATAAATATTTTATTATCATCTAGCCTGACAAATCTCAATATAGGAAAAGCTGCTAAAAATATCTTGGGGCCTTTGTGATGATGTCATAAAACACAAAGTTATTATTGTTATTGCAAGACCCACAGACACTTGAATGAAAATTGTAATGGCACACATCGATGCTATCATTGTGCTCCATACACATAGAAAGTTATATACAAACCCTTTAAATTATACAGTCTTATAAATATTTACCTAAAAGGGACAATGAACTTATTATATAACAGTTACTATCAATCTCAATTAATAATCTAAAGTAGAGTATAAAAAAAGGAAAAAACAAGGCATATGTTATGAATAAATTACTTATCTAATAATTAAGCACATAACATTTAAATGAAAATGAAATGAAATGAAATGAATGGAGTTTTACGTCCTACTTTTCTGCAAACATTTAAATGAAGGGAACAATGGCTGTAACTTGTTTTGAAAAGTTATGTGCTTAGTTATTAAAAAGTG
>NW_008709179.1:6753-9136 GCF_000327385.1 Lottia gigantea | reverse complement strand
TTTATTTGGTATGTTTATTTGGTATGTTTATTTGGTATTATTTGGTATATTTATTTAGTATTATTTGGTATGTTTATTTAGTATTATTTAGTATATTTTTTGGTATTATATTGGTATGTTTATTTAGTATTATTTGGTATATTTATGTTGGTATATTTATTTTGGTATGTTTATTTGGTATGTTTATTTTGGTATGTTGATTTGTTACAGAGAATCTGGTGATTTCCAAATGTATTACAATAAACTGATGGATTTAGTCATGGTATTAGTTAAGAAGAAACCGGATAAAAACGGCAAGAAAATAGTCTCTGAAATCGGATATTATTTTTTTAAAGTTGATGAAGACGACAATGGTATTCTAGTATGTTATTATTCTTTCATCTCTTGACAGAAATTCTTTTTCAGAAACAAAACCGAATTCCTATTTTACAAAAATATTTTTTAGTATATTTTTCTCAAAAAGGTGAGCATGCAGGTCATACTCTCTACCTACAATACGAAACGATCTTAGTGCTAAGATATCTTAGAAACAGTGTAAGAATTCAAAACCCTAGGATATCCCAGAAACAGTGTAAGAATTCAAAACCTCTAGGAGATCCTGGAAAAGCCCTAGAATATCACAGAAACAGTGTAAGAATTCAAAACCCTAGGATATCCTGGAAAAACCCTAGGATATCCCAGAAACAGTGTAAGAATTCAAAACCCTAAGATATCCCAGAAACAGTGTAAGAATTCATAACTCTAAGACATCCTGGAAAGCTCTAGGATATCCTAGCAGTAAGATCGTTTCGAGGACACACGGTCTGATTTTAGAAATATGTTTTTTGTAGGACAATGCTGAATTGTTTCCGATGACTTGTAAAAGAATGATGGAGTTATTGAAATCATCACCACCTCAACAATTTCTAGATGTTATATTAATCGATGCCTTGGTCTCAGAAATTCTCGTCAAATGTATGAATAAGTAAGTTTAATTTCATTTTAACTACAGCTCTATGTCTTACTGAAGAAACATATGTTTCAGATATACAATTATATTCAGGACAACTCAACACAAATAAATACACAATAAGTTTAGAAAAATGTGTTTCAGTATAGATTTGAGTTGTCAGTTGTCACCAAGACAACTAAGAACTTGTTGTTATCCCTGTAAAATCATTGTCAAGAGGTTTGACCAAGGACCAGCTGGTAGACAAGATTCTTAAGAACTTTGGTTGTTATCCTTGTACAATCATTGTCAAGAGGTTTGACCAAGGATCAGCTGGTAGACAAGATTCTTAAGAACTTTGGTTGTTATCCTTGTACAATCATTGTCAAGAGGTTTGACCAAGGATCAGCTGGTAGACAAGATTCTTAAGAACTTTAGTTGTTATCACTTGTAAAATCATTGTCAAGAGGTTTGACCAAGGACCAGCTGGTAGACAAGATTCTTAAGAACTTTAGTTGTTATCCTTGTAAAATCATTGTCAAGAGGTTTGACCAAGGATCAGCTGGTAGACAAGATTCTTAAGAACTTTAGTTGTTATCCTTGTAAAATCATTGTCAAGAGGTTTGACCAAGGATCAGCTGGTAGACAAGATTCTTAAGAACTTTAGTTGTTATCCCTGTAAAATCATTGTCAAGAGATTTGACCAAGGATCAACTGGTAGACAAGATTCTTAAGAACTTTAGTTGTTATCCTTGTAAAATCATTGTCAAGAGGTTTGACCAAGGATCAGCTGGTAGACAAGATTCTTAAGAACTTTAGTTGTTATCCTTGTAAAATCATTGTCAAGAGGTTTGACCAAGGATCAGCTGGTAGACAAGATTCTTAAGAACTTTAGTTGTTATCCTTGTAAAATCATTGTCAAGAGGTTTGACCAAGGATCAGCTGGTAGACAAGATTCTTAAGAACTTTAGTTGTTATCCCTGTACAATCATTGTCAAGAGGTTTGAGCCAAGAACCAACTGGTAGACAAGATTCTTAAGAACTTTAGTTGTTATCCCTGTAAAATCATTGTCAAGAGGTTTGACCAAGGATCAGCTGGTAGACAAGATTCTTAAGAACTTTAGTTGTTATCCTTGTACAATTATTGTCAAGAGGTTTGACCAAGGACCAACTGGTAGACAAGATTCTTAAGAACTTTAGTTGTTATCCTTGTACAATTATTGTCAAGAGGTTTGACCAAGGACCAACTGGTAGACAAGATTCTTAAGAACTTTAGTTGTTATCCTTGTACAATCATTGTCAAGAGGTTTGACCAAGGATCAGCTGGTAGACAAGATTCTTAAGAACTTTAGTTGTTATCCTTGTACAATTATTGTCAAGAGGTTTGACCAAGGATCAGNTGGTAGACAAGATTCTTAAGAACTTTAGTTGTTATCCTTGTACAATCATTGTCAA
>NW_008709179.1:0-927 GCF_000327385.1 Lottia gigantea | reverse complement strand
TGGAACCACTGATGTCTGATAGAAAATTAGAATGATGTAAATTGATGCCATCAGTGTCCCTGATACACATGAACTTTTTTAGAAAACCTCTTTACAATCGCTATAAGCTCGGTAGACTAATTATTCAGATATATTAGTATTGTGAATCTGTTTCAAATTTGAAATAAAATTTAGAAAATGGAATGTTTCAGGAATCAAGGAAAGAAATTAACCAGTGATGATAGAACAGTTTTAATAGATTTAATGATGAGTGTAATAGATAAAGATATTCTCAACCCGTTTACTCGACAACCAGGCAGTGTTTTTTACTTTACAATGGTTATTCTAACTTATAAACTCAGAGATCTGGTACGTTTCCGCCTTTTTTACAAATTCACTGACAAATATTTTGAAAACTCAGTACCTTAAAACGGATTTGAACTAATGAACTCAGAGATCTGGTACGTGTCTAATTGAAATGAACTCAGAGATCTGGTACGTGTCTAATTGAAATGAACTCAGAGATCTGGTACGTGTCTAATTGAAATGAACTCAGAGATCTGGTACGTGTCTAATTGAAATGAACTCAGAGATCTGGTACGTGTCTAATTGAAATGAACTCAGAGATCTGGTACGTGTCTAATTGAAATGAACTCAGAGATCTGGTACGTGTCTAATTGATATGAACTCAGAGATCTGGCACGTGTCTAATTGATATGAACTCAGAGATCTGGTACGTGTCTAATTGAAATGAACTCAGAGATCTGGTACGTGTCTAATTGAAATGAACTCAGAGATCTGGTACGTGTCTAATTGAAATGAACTCAGAGATCTGGTACGTTTAGTGTATTTCAGGTATACTCACGTGTAGTGTATTTCAGGTATACTCACGTGTAGTGTATTTCAGGTATACTCACGTGTAGTGTATTTCAGGTGTATCTCATGTGT
>NW_008709178.1:2415-3309 GCF_000327385.1 Lottia gigantea | reverse complement strand
TCGATGAATTAATGAATGGGTTGTGCCAGTAATCGTACCTTTATTTTGTTGGGAATAAATGAGATGCAAAAAAGATAATGTTAAATATCTTTAAGATTTTTACTTATTTATCAAGGGCTGTGTATTTCTATTAAAAAAAAGAAAGAAAGCTTATATGATGAACATTTTGGCTTATCAAGTACAGCTTCTCTGTGATTTGATCTTGTGTAACACATAAAAAATTATCAATTGTTTTTTGTCTTAAAGGAAAGCATCAGATGAAGATATAGAAAAGTTATGTAATAATATTTTAGATGTATTTCATCAACCAGAAAAACTAACAGAATGTACCAATTTACTACGACAGTTATATTTTATACTACAGGTTTCAGACCATCCTATGAGGTAATGATAATTTTGCTGCCATTTTTGGAGGATCTATGTCAGCTTTGTTTTGTGATAAGTCTTAAAGCTGAAACAGCAGCATTACAGTCTTAAGAACAGTTTTCAAACTAACATGCATCATGACTTCAAGAAAAATTGACAATTATTTTACAGGAATAATGAGAGAATGACAAACTTTCACATGCCAACCTAGATAAGAACCCATGGCCACAATTTGTTTGATGTATGCTCTCCAGTTTTAACTTTTACATTGTAAATAACTAAAACATGTTAAACGAAACTCGAAATCCAAAACAATATTTTGTCGAACAACAAATATACTAAACTATACTAATAAATATTTCAGTTTACCGAAGAAGCTACTAGAGAATCTGATTACCTCAGTTGGGTTGATGAATGAAAGAAATCTAAAACAATGTTTAATTTGTCAGAGAATAGTAAAAGAAGTTATGCCCCTTGACGCTGAGAATATGTCTGAGTTATTACAACCTGAATCAGGCAGTTCCGTTA
>NW_008709178.1:0-1179 GCF_000327385.1 Lottia gigantea | reverse complement strand
ATCAATAGTATAGCAATTATTCCAGATTAACTGGAGGGTAAGGAGAGGTGCATATTATACATGCTTGCATATCTTTACATCTTGTCATCAATAGTATAGCAATTATTCCAGATTAACTGGAGGGTAAGGAGAGGTGCATATTATACATGCTTGCATATCTTTACATCTTGTCATCAATAGTATAGCAATTATTCCAGATTAACTGGAGGGTAAGGAGAGGTACATATTATACATGCTTGCATATCTTTACATCTTGTCATCAATAGTATAGCAATTATTCCAGATTAACTGGAGGGTAAGGAGAGGTGCATATTATACATGCTTGCATATCTTTACATCTTGTCATCAATAGTATAGCAATTATTCCAGATTAACTGGAGGGTAAGGAGAGGTGCATATTATACATGCTTGCATATCTTTACATCTTGTCATCAATAGTATAGCAATTATTCCAGATTAACTGGAGGGTAAGGAGAGGTGCATATTATACATGCTTGCATATCTTTACATCTTGTCATCAATAGTATAGCAATTATTCCAGATTAACTGGAGGGTAAGGAGAGGTACATATTATACATGCTTGCATATCTTTACATCTTGTCATCTATAGTATAGCAATTATTCCAGATTTACTGGAGGGTAAGGAGAGGTGCATATTATACATGCTTGCATATCTTTACATCTTGTCATCAATAGTACAGCAATTATTCCAGATTAACTGGAGGGTAAGGAGAGGTGCATATTATACATGCTTGCATATCTTTACATCTTGTCATCAATAGTAAAGCAATTATTCCAGATTAACTGGAGGGTAAGGAGAGGTGCATATTATACATGCTTGCATATCTTTACATCTTGTCATCAATAGTATAGCAATTATTCCAGATTAACTGGAGGGTAAGGAGAGGTGCATATTATACATGCTTGCATATCTTTACATCTTGTCATCAATAGTATAGCAATTATTCCAGATTAACTGGAGGGTAAGGAGAGGTACATATTATACATGCTTGCATATCTTTACATCTTGTCATCAATAGTATAGCAATTATTCCAGATTAACTGGAGGGTAAGGAGAGGTGCATATTATACATGCTTGCATATCTTTACATCTTGTCATCAATAGTATAGCAATTATTCCAGATTAACTGGAGGGTAAGGAGAGGTGCATATTATACA
>NW_008709177.1:75941-77056 GCF_000327385.1 Lottia gigantea | reverse complement strand
TCAACAAAGTGAGGAAACTTAAAAGACTGTTGTACCAAGTTGACCAAGCTCCATGTAAGCCCTGTAATTGGGCTAATATTGGAGTCCGGAAGTTGGAAGTTCACTGGTATGTAGCCAGATAGAACAGCTTATGCCAAGTGGACTTCCAACTTTTTGGCTCTAAAATCAACAAAGTGAGTAAACTTAAAAGACTGTTGCACCAAGTTGACCAAGCTCCATGTAAGCCCTGTAATTTGGGCTAATATTGGAGTCCGGAAGTTGGAAGTTCACAGGTATGTAGCCAGATAAAACAGCTTCATTCCTGTGAACATACAACTTTTTGGCTGTAGAATCAACAAAGTGAGTAAACGTTTCGAAATAAATGGTAAGAAGGTAGGTAGGTAGAACAACACTTGACTTTTTTCAGCTACATCAACAAAACCACTTTGACAGAAATGATTTGGAAGGATTTTGGAAGGTTGGGACCAGAGGGTTCAGTAGCGAGATACAACTGCTTTTGAACTCGCTGGTACCTAGTCTTCAGAATCCAAAAACAACAAACAAAGTGTTACCATGAGAAGAAGACTTTTCGAAATAAATGGTAAGAAGGTAGGTAGGTAGAACAAAACTTGAATTTTTCAGCTACAGCAACAATACCACTTCGACAGAAGAAGATTTTGAAGGATTTTGGAAGGTTGGGACCAGAGGGTTCAGTAGCGAGATACAACTGCTTCTGAACTCTCTTGTACCTGGTCTTCAGAATCCAAAAACAACAAACAAAGTGTTACCATGAGAAGAAGACTTTTCGAAATAAATGGTAAGAAGGTAGGTAGGTAGAACAACACTTGACTTTTTTCAGCTACATCAACAATACCACTTCGACAGAAGAAGATTTGGAAGGATTTTGGAAGGTTGGGACCAGAGGGTTCAGTAGCGAGATACAACTGCTTCTGAACTCTCTTGTACCTGGTCTTCAGAATCCAAAAACAACAAACAAGTGTTACCATGAGAAGAAGACTTTTCGACATAAATGGTAAGAAGGTAGGTAGGTAGAACAAAACTTGAATTTTTCAGCTACAGCAACAATACCACTTTGACAGAAGAAGATTTGAAGGATTTGGAAGGTTGGACCAGAG
>NW_008709177.1:59724-61260 GCF_000327385.1 Lottia gigantea | reverse complement strand
AGTTTGCAGAGTATTACCCTTGTGTCTCGTCGTTGAGATGTATTTAAATTTGGTGATAATTTGATGAACTGTTTTGTCTTGACTATTTTAAAGATTATTTGAAAATTCATTATGAAACCACTAATTGTTTATCATTTCTGACGGCTGGTAGTGGGCGTATGTTACCTTGCCTGGCAAGCTATCTTTATTCATTGAGCTAGTGTATATATCTTTTTCTCATTGTTTTAAGATCATTTTCTAGGTTTTAAAAGGATGGAGAGGTGAAGTTTCGGATGGTCGGAGACGAGGAGGATGGAGAGGTGAAGTTTCGGACGGTGGGAGACGAGGAGGATGGAGAGGTGAAGTTTCGGAGGGTGGGAGACGTGGAGGATGGAGAGGTGAAATTTCGGATGGTGGGAGACGAGGAGGATGGAGAGGTGAAGTTTCGGACGGTGGGAGACGAGGAGGACGGAGAGGTGAAGTTTCGGACGGTGGGAGACGAGGAGGATGGAGAGGTGAAGTTTCGGACGGTGGGCGACGAGGAGGATGGAGAGGTGAAGTTTCGGACGGTGGGAGACGAGGAGGACGGAGGGGTGAAGTTTCGGACGGTGGGAGACGAGGAGGATGGAGAGGTGAAGTTTCGGATGGTGGGAGACGAGGAGGATGGAGAGGTGAAATTTCAGACGGTGGGAGACGAGGAGGATGGAGAGGTGAAGCTTCGGATGGTGGGAGACGAGGAGGATGGAGAGGTGAAGTTTCGGACGGTGGGAGACGAGGAGGACGGAGAGGTGAAGTTTCGGACGGTGGGAGACGAGGAGGATGGAGAGGTGAAGTTTCGGACGGTGGGAGACGGTGAGGATGGAGAGGTGAAGTTTCGGACGGTGGGAGACGAGGAGGAGAAGAAGAGAAGAGGAAGTGAAAAGGAAGAAGAGGACGCTTACTGTTGCTGCTATGGCTGTGTAATTTTGTAATTTTGTAATTTTGAAATAAAATGTTTCAAATGAAATGTATTTTCTTTGATTTGTGTGAAAACAAGTGAAATAAAGTGAAAAAAGTTGCAAATTGAGAAAACGCGTTTTTCCGTGAGCAATGTCAATTGTAGGCATGGGGGGGGTCCAATATGAAGTTTAGAGACTCTGTTAGGTTTCGGGGAAGGGAGGGTTTGATTCTCCCAAATGTACAGGCCTAGGGTGGAACAGATACTTTATTTAGAAATTGGAATCAAGGCTCCTGATGCTGGGTTTTCTTCTGTTCTGATTCTGATCTGAAATTAGAAAAAAATAACTGGGTGAGAAGTATAGTAAAAAAATAAAAAATAACTGTGTATGGTGTATGTTATGTACTGATTGTTTTTAGTTTACTATGAACAATATTATCATTTAAGTTCTTATTTTTTGAATATGCAACTATCATTTTCTGTTTATAGACATGAGGAATTTCTCTTGATTGCTAGATTGCTGGTTGTATTGAACGGGGCAACATTCAACATGCCTACATTATGGTGAATATTTAGTCCTATAGGTATTCAATGTCTCAATCCAATGGACTTCCCTGGAT
>NW_008709177.1:57150-58647 GCF_000327385.1 Lottia gigantea | reverse complement strand
CGAGTGGTGCTCCCTAAATTCTAGAATGATGCCCAATATATCAGAGTGATGCAACCTAAATGCTACAGTGATGGCCCCTAATATATGAGTTTTGCCCCAATATATGAGTGATGCCCCATATACATCAGAATGATGCCCCCTAAATTCTAAAGTGTTACCCCTTCACATCAGAGTGATGTCCCCTTTAATTCTAGAGTGATAGCCCTATGCATCAGAGTGTTGATCTCTTTACTTCTGAGTATTGCCCTATATACTTCAATGTGATGCCCTCTAAATTCTAGAGTTATAGTCCTATGTATCACTGATGTCCCTGACTATCCAACTGATGCCCTTATATGCCAGAGTGATGCCCAATACATCAGAGTGATGTTCCCTATTAATCAGAGTGTTGATCTCTATACACCAGAGTGATGTCCCATATACATTAATGTGATGCCCATATACGTCAGGGTGATGTCCCCTATACATTAAAGTGATGCCCTTGATCGAAAGAGTGATGCCCCCTAAATATAAAAGTGATGCCTATTTGATATTAGAATTATACCCTTTTTGAGTGATGCCCCTACATATAAAAGTGGTGCTATTTGATACCAGAGTGATACCCTTTTTGAGTGGTAACCCCTAGATATCAGAGTCATGCCTATCTAACATCAGAGGGATACCCTTTTTGAGCAAAGCCCCTAAATATCAAAATGATGCCCTTATATGCAAGAGAGATGATATACATATGAGTGATGCATACTGTCCCCTATAAATTAGTGATGCCCCTAAATACCGAAGTGATGCTCCTAGGAGTTATGCTCCAATACACCAAAGTGACTCCCTTAGATATTAGAGTGATGCCCCGTATAAATCAGAGTGATGCCTTCATACATTCGAGTGATGGCCCATCAGTTATACCCCCTAAATGCTAGTTTGATGCCTCTGAATATCAGAGCGATGTCCATATACATCACAGTAATACCCCCTAAATAACATGGTGATGCCCCCTAAATTTCAGGGTGATGCCTTTTTACATCAGAGTGATACCCTTTCTAAGCCCACTAAATAGAAGGGTTATGCCCTTTCATGCTAGAGTGACATTTACTCTATACATCAGAGGTGCCCCAAAATATCAGAAGTGATGCCGATATATATCACACTGATGCCCCTTAATGCTAGCGTGATGCACCCTTAATATCAGAGTGATGCCCAAATACATTACAGGGTGATGCCCCTAAATATCAGAGTGAGAGCAAGACTGAGGTCCCCTATACCCTAGAGTGATGATCCCGAACATCAGAGTGGTGCTCTCAAAATGCAATCTGTGAATTGTATGTATTTTATGAAAATTTCTAGAAATATACGGCCTCTGTTATTTTAAGGAACTTATCTTATTGGCAAGTCTTATGTCTGACTGGCAAGATCGAACACATGAGAGTAATGCCCCTAAATATCAGAGTCAAACAATCAAAGTGATGCGCCTAAATATCAGAGTGATGCAAATATCAGAGTGAA
>NW_008709177.1:54919-56446 GCF_000327385.1 Lottia gigantea | reverse complement strand
ATGCTAGAGTGATTCCCCTAATCGTAAAATATGCTTTATAACATAAGGACTTTGCAATTAGTTACGTCATAATGGTGTAAATTGATGCTATCAGTGTTCATGATGGCTCGATATTATTAGTTGAAACCTTAAGAATATTGTGTGAGTTACACCACTGGCCAGCTCTAGATCATTTAGACCAAATCAAAGGTCATTCCCATCCCAAATCATTCAACTCACCATGGTCCAGCGACTACCAGTTGGTCTGAGGTAAGAAATGAACAACCCATACAAGGTGTAACAGGTGTGACAGGTGTAACAGGTATGATAGGGAGCATGAGTTTAATAGCACGTGTAGAATGATGTAATAATTTCAATCTTCTATGATATGGAAATAAGGAATATGATAAACTAAGTACCAACGCAAAACGAAACCCAAAATCTATGGCGGGGAATGTGTGTCAATATTACATGCTATGTAGGTAATGCTAAATGCTATGTAGCTAATACATATTACAAGTTTAATTTCGCAAATGTAAGAAGTTAATGCAAAATGTTGAATGCCTTCAGATCTGTGAATATTACAAAAATTCGAATATAATGGTATTTTGATGCCTAACTATGTTACTGACCAGTGAATGACGAAGCTTATACATGGCCAATTTTTTATCAAAGCAGTTTGACCTTAAATTTTGGTATATAGTTTTCACAAATTTGAGCTAAAACAACAATTTTGATCTACAAAACAAGCGGAATGTCCCTTTAAAAAACGGGTGAAAACATTTAGTCTCGTTCTGATATGGATTGTACAGTAGTGCCGATGTTATCGTACACTGCCACCATTTTCAGCAATATCACCAGGCATTTTTGAAACTGATGGTGATGTAACCGGGCCAAGCCCCTCCTGTGCAAGCCATAGTTTACAGCCTTTCTCGACAGAATGTCGGGCCGCTAATTGGTGCCTCTGCTACTGCAGTCAAGGTATAAGATCTAAGTTTGTAAAATCTTGACATTTTGAAGATGTGATAGATGAAAGATTGACATTGTGATGATGTAATACAAGAAAGGTGGCTATTACAGTCAAGGTATAAGATGAAGATCGTAATAGCTTGACATTGTGAAGATCTGATACAACGAAGTTGACTATTGCAGTCAAGGTATAAGACGAAGTTTGTAATAGCTTGACATTGTGAAGATAAACATGTTTTTTTTTATTAATCGCAGATTTTCTCTGCTACTTTATAATTGGCTTTGTAAGGTCGTTTCATATTATCTGGAATCTTGTCCAAGGTAACGTTAAATAAATAACAGGAAAAATTCCTAGTATGGTTTTGAGTGCAAATCGTTTTACATTCACTCATCTCGTTGCACTTTTCAATACATTGGTCTTCTTTTCCATCCAACGACACGAAGATGATTGGTGTTTTGTAACGAAGACATGTTCCAAGCCAAGTGGTAGAAGTGGAACATTTGGTATCGTTAGCACAGTTTTCATCACATTTCGCTGAATCAGACACAGTTCTTTCTGCGTAGGCACGGGGCGTCAAA
>NW_008709177.1:39010-53680 GCF_000327385.1 Lottia gigantea | reverse complement strand
ATGAGTGGCCGATCGAGAAAGGTCAAAAAGTATCTTTTGTTTTTCCAGACTATCGTACATGGATACTTATGATTGGTTGAAATTCTTAATTATATACAATAAGAACATAATAATATGATTAAGAATACATGATAATTCATTAGAAACACTAATTAATCAAATAGTTTGCTTAATTTGACACTAAAATATAAGGAAACCCATCTTTAACTATTTTTACGAATTTTTAGTCAATGGTGGTAAATCGAAACTGTTCATCGAAAAAGTGTCAAATAAGAACTTGTCCAAGATCTCATCAATATATATGATCACACGAAAATTCATTTAAATCAGATGAAAGATGAAAACTGTACTTCTTTTGCGCACAGAAACAAATTTTGCGATAGTACAATCGATTGTACTTTCCATTGACACCAAAATCAATCAAATTGGGTAAATAGAATATTTGTCTCTATGTATATTAGGTTACATGACAATTTTTAAATGGCAATAGCTTAGTGACTTATTATCGTTCAACAAAAATGAAGATAAATTAACAAAAGTCAAGGTCATAAGACACAAGCCACGAAAATCAATCAAATTGGGTAATCTGTTAATTATTTATTTTGATTGAAGAAATGAGCGCGCTACAATAATATTCTTTAATCTTAAGATGTTAAGCTCTCCAGACTGTTTCATGAAGTTTATTGATTTGAATTCCACTATATAATGTATTATAACATGTATCGAGGAAGGTGATATAAACTCTTCACTGAGCGATTTGATGTGTCAAAGCTACACTGTAAAAAAAATCTCCATCAATCAACAGAAAAAATTCCGGCAGCTGATTTACCAGAATAAATATTTTGTAGTCAGTTAAATAACAGAATTTCTCGTTCCATATTTGCTTTGAATAACAGAAATATTTTTACAAGAAATCTGTTAAATTACACAATGACTAAAATAATTCCTTTCATTTACAGAAAATAGAAAGGATATTCTGGTAAATCAGCTGCCGGAATTTAGTCTTTAATTTCTGTATAAAAAACAGTTTTTTTAATAATTTTTTTTACAGATATTCTGTTTAATCTGAAATCACGTTATTTTCCTGTAAAATAACAAAACTTTTTACTTTTGATATTTATTGATATCATTTGATTTAAAATAATGATTAAATGATGGTAACTACACCTTTAGTTTTATATTTAATTGAACAAATGGCTATATAAAAACACTTTCTTGCACAAAAGCAAGTTATGAACATGAAATGAATGAGGTGACACAATTCAACATTATTCATTAAGTCCAAATAAGGCCATAATATTTAAATCTAATTAATTACAAAATATTACCTTCATAAAAACATTTTTAAAAGCCGTATCTCTAATACTCCTTCACCAATTATATAATTCTCTGAGTAATTATTGCAATTTGTTGAAATGAAAAAGTGCTAATGTTTTTTCTGTGTAACTGATTTAATCACAGCTACAACATGCACATAACTTTTGAAATTTAACAAAATTAACTTCAATGAAATCCACAAATTAAATCATAAAATCAATGACGTCATCCTAAATAATTATGACATACATGATTGACATCATTATTTAGGAGCGAGTTTGTGTTATTGATACCCATACTTACAGGAAAAACATAAATAGCAACTATTTGGCTAACAATGACTCGTAAATGAAATAAAACATGAGAACCCTTATAATCATCAAGGGTACATAGTAAAATAAATAGTTATACATACACACAACATTAAAACAATAGCTTACTGCCCACTGGCAACTTTTAGATAGAAAAATAAAAGTCTTTAGTGATTAATATCATACATTACATTCATGATGCATTTGTAGTATGGATTTACTGCTATATATACATTTTTTTTTCATTAATCTGTATAGCTCCAAATCTGACCCTATCCATTGACATTTTATTCAGATGGGATGATGTAACTGAATTGTGGTCCTGACATGATATGTCCTTTTCCATGGGAGTTGCTTCATTATAAAAGCAAATGAGCTTCTGTAATGGCGTAAATTCTTCAAAACTAGTGACTTCAAAATGGGTCGGAGCAACTCCAATGAAATTTGACTGATCTTAAACCAAGTTCCAACATACAATCCAAACATTACATTAATCGGAGGAACTGGGTAGGGCCAGATTTGTTGGGCGATTATCTATACTGTTAGATACATATCTTTTTCAATCATTCACAACAATCCAAATTATCATTAAGTTTAACAATTACAATAATATATACATATCAAGTTTCCTTAAAGATGGGTTCCCTTATTTTCATTTATAAAAATGAAAATGCTAATACTTATATGAATAGAAAATAGGTGTTCTAATGACTTGGAAAAATACCAGTTTGTCTCACATGTCCATAATTAATTCATAATTCGCTTAATAAGAAGAGAATTTCCAGCAGAATTCCAATGAGTGACCGATCAAGAAAGGTCAGAAAGCCTTTTTTGTTTATCCAGATGGATAATGGACATTTGTGATTGGTTAAAACTCTTAATTTAATGTAATAAGAACATAATGATATGATTAAAAATACATAATTCATTAGAAACACCAATTAATCAAATAGTTTGCTTAATTTGACACTAAAAAATAAGAATACTAATGTTTAAAGATGGGTTTCCTTATGTTTTAGTGACAAATTAAGCAAAGTATTTGATTGATTGGTGTTTCTAATGAATTATCATGTATTCTTAATCATATCATTATGTTCTTATTGCATATCCTTAAAAGTTTTAACCAATCATAAATGTCCATGTATGTTCAGTCTGGATAAACTAATCGTTCACTCATTGGAATTCTGCTGGTAATTCTCTTCTTATTTAGCTAATTATGAATTAATTCCAAGTCATTAAAACACCTCTACTTTATATTCTTATAAATATTAGTATTTTCATGTTCATAAATAAAAATAAGGGAACCATCTTTAAGATCAGATAAAACCAATAGCCCTATAAGAATTATGGACGGATGGACCAACAGAAGTAAGTACCAACGACAAATTACTTCCCCATGGAAATGTGGGCATACAAAAAAGTAAACCATTGAAGTGTCATTCGATAGCTGATAAATCACATTCCAAGTATGCCTCATACTTAGCTAGGTCTGCAGCAAATTTGAGTACTTGGTCATTTACACTAATCTTCTTCTTCTTATTTTTAGGAATAAATGAATTTTCATACCTAAACTTCAAAATAAACCTGCAATAGACCAATATAAATTTTACGCTCCATTCACAAAATTGTTTTGATACAGTCCATAATGCACTGCAATATTCAAGTCCTAAGTAAACTGAATTGTAGCATCAAACAACTTGTAGGTTTTTATGATATTTTCAGAACTCATAACACAAAGATCCTACTTTTGTTTGGACAAGCTATTGGCTATAACTGAAGGATTTTCTGAAAATCTACTAGTAATTATATTTTAAGAAAATCACAACATATTAAGTGAGAAGTAAAAGATTATTACTGCTTGATAAATGATAAAAAAAATAGGAAAGTCAAAAAATCAAAGCTGTCTGGTTGAAAGTAAAGAGAGGAAGAAAGACTAATTTTACTTACCTTTGGAAAGCTTTCAATGTATTCATTAATTTTTTAGGAAAACAAATATCAAAAATAAAAAAGGCTGCAAATTGCATGGCCATTGCTACTGAAAGACTTGGAATATCTTTATCAACTATCAAAACATATTTAGAAGCATGAAATATTGATGGACCTGGAAGATACAATCAAAATAAAGCATGGCATTTGATCAATATATTGCTTAGTAACTAATGCTGCTGGGAGCTGTAGATCTTTGATTACACTCTCAACATAATCTGGTGGATGCAAAAGAGCAGTAAACCCGAATGAATGTTAAGCTTATATTTCTTAATTCATGAAGCCAAAATGTTCATGTATCTCAATCAAGATTAAAAAGTAAAAGTACCTACCAATAGCAACTATGCAGGGTGTGCACGGAAGTTTTTCTGTCTTTAATGAATCCTGAAATAAAAGTCAGTTAAATACTTATTATCCTGTACCTGATATGAAATATAAAACATCACCGTACTTGCTCGTTCTGCTGTACCCATAACATAATCTAAGTGTATGCCAAGGCATACGGTTTTAAAATCAAGGCATACAGTTTTAAAATAGCTTTATAGCATACCTGACATACTATCAATTCTTTTAGATCTTCTTTGAAGATCATCACAAGCATCACATAAGACCAGGTTACATTAGGCTTTGATTGTAAATCTTGTAATTCAGAAAGATTGTATGAGTCGTTCTGGTCATTAAGGTAATTATAGACTCTTGTACTCTGAAGTTCCCCAATTGAAGAAAACAACTTCATTAAATCAGCATTGGTTAGCAGTTCAAAGTGTTTCAAAAAGTATTCACTTTTGAATACAAAAGGCCACTTGGCTTTCACCATGCTTATGCTGGTATCTTTGGCCATCAGATCAGTTCTCTGATCCTCATATATACTGATCATAGTTTCCATTACATTTTTTTTTCCACATCACTCAGTTCATCCTTCAAAAATAAATCCTTCAGTTCATCTTCATTCAGTTGACATGATCCTGCAGAAGACTTGACGTCCAAGCGAGCCTTTTTTTGTTTTTCAGAAGAGTCCGGTCTGTTTTCATTGTCTCTTTTGGATTCTAAAGATAACATCAATTCTTCGATTCCATCAGAAATTAACATGCCATCCATTCGTTTCTCAAAGCATCTCGGGTATCTTCTTACAACTCTGGCAGAAACCTCTCGAAGGATTTTTCTAGAAATCCGATGGTTGTTTTGATTGATTTCTTCCCACAAAACCTTCACTAACAAGCATCTTTGTTTCTTATTTAGTAATTCTTCGTCTTCAAAGGTCTGAATAATATTTGTTGGGATTTTATTCCATGGAATTTGAATGGTGGGCTGAGACGGAGATACAGATGAACTGCTCTTTAAACTCGATGTTGGTGATTGCAGAGGTGATAAAACACTTATTTCAGTCGATTCTTGAGATTGACCTAAAACAAAAAAGTCTCATGATTTAGACAGCAGCAATTGAGGAGAGTATATTTTTCAGTGTGATTTGAGAGAAATTTTGCTAGCAGCAGCATTAGCCTTTACACACCAATAATGCTAGTATGTTTAATTATTAAATATATTTCATTGCTACTACAAATATACTGCATATTCAAATGACCATTTGTTTTGGTTGATTTGTCCAAATTCAAGTCGGTTTGTCAACCAAAATCAAAATCTTCAAAGCCAGTCTATTTCTTATAGAAGTAATACTATGAAATATAACAATAATACTACTTACAGGCAGTTGCTCTTCACATTTTACAACTGTCTTGAAGAATAAGTTATCAATCTCTGTGTTATCACTGGTAGTGATTTCCAAATGATCTTCAGGGATATTGAACCTTTCACTTACTAAAATTACAAATATGAAAACAATTTAAAAAAAAAACAAACACACACAAATAATTCAGATGAACATATTGGTAAGGTTAACATTAATGAATTTTCTTTTTCACCAGGGAAACCCTTTATCTGATGAGTGGGAAATTGTCAATAGCAAATGATGGAAAATGGAGTATCATGTTTAATGGTAAAAATTGTGTGTAAATCAATTTGCACATATTCGAACAAACAAGGGCCATGGTTTATTATACACAGTATGTTAAAAAAGAGACCTTCATCATATAGCCTTCGCTCTTCTGGCGAGGATTGATATGTGGGTTCATGACCGTTTTTCTTCTGTACATGGCTTCCTTCTTGTTATATATCCTCATGTTTACCCCCACTACTTCATTTCATCTGATGATGACACGTGTAAATTGTGTTGAAACGTTATGTGCTTTGTTATTAAAGAAGTGAGTTATGCCATAATATACCCCTTGTGTTTTTAAATGTCGTTCAAATCTTAGTATCACTTTAAATCAACATTTCAGAATACATGGATCTTCAGAGTGCTTATTCAGTGGACAAATCTGGTGCCATAAATAATAAATCCATACAATGTAATATTCATAAAACTAGAGTCATTTTGAAATACGCTTAAAGTGTTTTATTAATAATTACTTAGTTCAATTCGTATATCAACTTAAAAAGGGATTCTATTCTTCAATCCTAGCACCTGGCAAGTCCAAAAGATGAAAATATATTCACTTGTTGACACAATTTCAGACTGTCACTTTTAAAGGGGCTGATTCTTCATATTGTTTTATTATGAAAATTCTTTTTCCAAATCAATAAGTGTAACAAAGTTAGTTTAACTATAACTATACGTATTTTAATCTGTGTATATATTAATCTATAACTAAAATAACTAAAGAGAAGAAGAGGTGTAACCATAGAATAATAGTAGAATAAAAAGAGAAAAAACTTCAAAATACTTATTCGGTTATAAAGCTTACATTAAGTTTAAAACAGAATTTTAAAAAGAAGCAGTCTGTTTAACAGGAATACCGGTACATTGAGAAATATATGTAAATGAGGATTAGACCAGACCTATCTATGACCTTATTGGTACAATGTGTTTCAAAACTATGCAAGTGACCCCAAATGCCAAATATGTAGCTAACGGAAAATAGTCAAACATGTCATGAGAGAATTTTAACAGTTTAAAGCAGTTTACATTCATTCACTTATGCCCTCCAAACTTAGGCAAGCGAATAGCCTCAAACATTTCCACAATGCAATATGGTTCATTGTCTTTACTAAATAGAATATTACCTTACCAATTTGAAAAAGGTCAGAAGTGTCCAATAATATAAGATTGTCATTCTTGGAGTAGGTAATACCCCTGTAAACAATACTGTCGCAGATGAGAGAACTTTCCATATCTATTTTGCTACTTTTTATACTATTCTGTACAGTACTATTATAGTCCTCCATATTAAAAGGAATTGAATTTTGTATAAAAAGTTCATTGTCAAATAGACAACCACTAGAATAATATGCTTGCAAATATTGCTGTTGTTCAGATAGGGTGTATCCTATATTTTTGAAATTTTGAAACCTTCGTACACAACGCTTGAAATAGGAATGTTTTGATTCCATTCTCATCGTCCAAACTCTAATTAGAGGACCATATTGCAGAGTCAGTAAAGGGTAATGGTGTACATAATGATGTTTTGGTTTAAAGCTGACTTGAGGGAACAAACGTTTACGTTCACTTATATAAAGTAAGATCAATTCCTCCATGTAACTGATTTGTCCCAAACTGATGGATGGAGAACTGATGTAAAGAACCATTTCCTGGAGTGATAGTAATAGACTCCATACAGGATCTGTTCTATCACGGACATTCGTTGCAAAAAGTAGAGGGAAAAGTCTCAAAAGAGACCAAATTTGCATTGCATTTCCAGGCAATTTGACTTTGTGAGGTTTCAATGTACAAGGTCTATCAACTGCATCATTCAGTTTAAATGGGAATTTTTCAATATGACTATTTATATAATCGTAAGTCAGCCACTTGACTTTGACAAAATAATCAATCATAAGCTGCAAGTCATAAGCAACCACTCCTTCAAATAAATCATGTGCAATACAAGGAGGAAAGCCTGAACAAACATGAAAATGAGATAATTTATTTAAGACAGAATCTCTTTTAATACCTTTATATGTTTTTAAATCAGGATGGTCTTCGAGATGTTTCAGACAGTCCTTGTAATTTTTGTTCTAGGTTCTTTAGGTAATATATCTTTATCACTCTTTGCATGAAGGCAAAATCGGCACCAATATTCACCTGAAAAGTTTTCCACAAATCCACCTAAGTAATGTGAACCTAAATTATCCCCTAAACAAGATATTACTGTACCAAATAAAGGCCCTGTTATTCCATTTACATCAAAAAACCCTTCATTTTCAAACCGTTTGCAATCAGTAATGAAATTTTTAAACACCACTTCAGCACCGAATTCAGATAAATCCTTGTCCCGACATAGTGCAACAAGCTGGATTGTATCAATTTTGGATCTGTTCCATGGATAAAAGTTGCCTAATGTAAAATGAATACCAATCATCTTATGTTTTGTTTTTGCTGCACCTATTGGATTCACTATTTCAAAGGCATCTTGATAGAGCATAATTTGAATACGAGAATTATCTTGAAAAAAGGGATTGCTTTTAAAATGAGTGCCATCACGAATATCATGCAATTCATTCCGATTAAAATTAATAATTGGATTATTATACTGATCTAAAACTGATCTGTCTTGAAAGAGAGAGGCAATGAGTTTTTCTAAATGCACATAGTAACTATAAACAGGACCTTTAATATTTTGACCAATTTTACACTTTACTGGAGGAACATGTCTAAATTTTGATTTGTAATAAATATTCCTTCTGTAAGTTGAACGAAACGGGCCCTCATCTATGTCGGTTGCATGCAAAAACAGATTATGATTTTGAATTTCCACAAGCAACTGTTCTGCTACCTCATTTGAAAGTCCTTGTTCTACTAGTTTCCTTTTTAACATTTTCTTCATATTTTCCCAACCTAAGGAATACAGATTGCCAATTTCTTCGACTATGAACTGAATTGTGGACTGAGGGACCAATTGCTTAGCCTGCAATTTTAAGTAAAATAGAGCAAAGCTGGTCATTAAATTACTTTCATAGTCATCTATGCTACAATCTTCATTATTGTCTGTTATGGTTTCGTTAGTTTCGATATCTATATTGTCCCCAGTTCCCTCATGTTCAGTGTCGTCAAACTGATCTGTGAATTCTTTGTCAATTGCAGAATATTCTGTCTCTGCTGAATCGCATGTAATATTGTCATTAACAAATTGTTGATTGAAGCTATCTTTAGTCCAATTGTGATGTTTTCTTGTTAAGTGAGAAGAAAATGAGGACTTGATTTTAAACAAACTTTTACATGGATATATTGGACAGCATATTTCATCTCCTATAAACAAATGTGATTTTAAATGTGCAATCAAAGATTGTGGATTATCAGAAACCTCATGACAGTCAGCTACTGAGCATTTATAAACTGACGAAGTTGCAGAAGTCAACGCTGGCAATCTTGATATTCTAAGATTAAATCGTCGCTTTGTGTGATACCTAGACATATGAGTCTGCAACGCATTGTATGACTTGCAGAATTTATGACAAGAAGTTAAAGCACATGGAAATTTGACGTTTGCAATGTTTCTGTGAAATGCATAATGTGCACAGTAAGACTTTACTGACGTACATTTGTATTTACATACATGACATTCATACATTATTGACGAAGAGTGAGTGTGACACACTCAATATATAAACTTACAATGTCAACTTTTCAAATATGGCGTTTTTCCCGGAATCCTCTAGACTTCCACGAGGTTATAACACTCCATCATCCAGTCTGGTATAGTATAAGTCAATCAGCAATTAGACTCGATCATCCAAAAGTCTGGGTGTCAGAGACTAATAACCAATATTTGCGATCAATGAGTCGTTGTGTTGTCAACTATCAAGGAAAGAGAATCGTGTAGTTTTATAATTTTATGCATTTTTTATTGATGCGGATAACATTTACTTAGGTTTAATAATAATAAAATTAAAAAATGTTGTTCTATCGTTTATATTAGAATATAATATTAGTGACTTACCTTAAATATAAAGTGGGTAACAACGTTAATCATCTGTAAAAGTTGCTAACTGCTTCTTGCACTGAGATTTGTTTTCGGGCTGCGGCTTTACAAAACACGCGGGTTAGTTTTGAAACGGTCCTTCTTTTTTGTTAGATAGTTATTATCTTTAAACTATATACAATCAGAAGTGTGCTGAATAAACACAAACGAACGCTACGAAGTTTTCATAAATAAACAGTTATCCTGTCATAATTTTCTTTTAATTTACAGTGATTCTGTTATAATTTTCGTAAATTTACAGCGATGCTGTTATAATTTTCGTAAATTTACAGCAATGCTGTTATAATTTTCCGTAAGATAATTCTGTCAAAAATAGTATGTCAACGCATGCGCAGAATTCACTTATTCACAGACAATTTTGGGACATGCATAATAATAAAACAAAATTTACGTAAATTTACAGACAAATAACGTATTTGTTGTTAATTAACAGATAAATATAGCAAATTAATGTATTTTGCTATTACGGAACTAACATTCTGTTAATATAGGAGAAATGTACGTAAATCAACAGAAAACTATATGTATCAACAGAAATTTACGTGTATCAGCAGAAAAAACTGTGAAAATATCTGTGAAAAAAACGGACTTTTTTTACAGTGTAATATTGTTTATTTGTAATTCAAGTATTTAAAATTATCTTACCTGTGCGTTTACATATTGGGTTTTGATATCTCCATTCTTCCTCAACACATTCCAGCCCTTGTACCATCTTGAAACCTTCATTACATGTAATGACTATATTTCCATTGCAATCCTTATCAAAATTTGCGTCTGTTATATTAGGATACGTCGAACAACCTGTAAATTTAATTTTGATAATATTTGTTGCCATTATTTACTTCTGACTCGATACACTACCCCCCGACAATTATATCATCAAATATTTGTCTCAAGAACTACATGTTAATTTACTATTTACAGACAAAGATGATTTAAAATGTGTTTAAGCTAGTTATCCATGCTGCTGAAAAGAAAGTTGTCTTGAGTAAATTTCTTCTGACTCGGACTCTTCCCACAATAAAAAAGCTAACATAAATTTCGCCCAGATATACAAACTTAGACTCTAGATTCATAAAGCAACTTTTAGATAATAAATAAAATATTTACCGGCGTCTGTAAGAATAAGTATAACTGAAATCAACAGAACGGAACATAATAGGTTATTCATGGTTTTAACATTATATTTATAGAGACTTGTTGATACACTGTCGAATGCTAGATTTGGTCACGTATTTATAGTAAATGCAAAATCGCCCACTGAACAGATGTTTCTTTGAAGACTGTAAATTAATATTTTATACCAGCAGATCAATGATAGATGATCATTATTATTTAACAGAACTTTTTAACGAAAGGTTACCATTAACATTTCACCAAAATATTCTACAGGTAAAATGTAAAACAATAATAATACTAGAACTGTGAACAGCTTAACCCTTGGCTTTTGAACCTTTTGATACTCCTAGTCTGTTAACTTTCAAACCTGGTGTTCTTAACCCTTGGCTTTTGAACCTTTTGATACTCCTAGCCTGTTAACTTTCAAAACTGGTGCTCTTAACCCTTGGCTTTTGAACCTTTTGATACTCTTAGCCTGTTAGCTTTCAACCCTGGTGCTTTTAACCCTTGGCTTTTGAAACTTTTGATACTCTTAGCCTGTTAGCTTTCAACCCTGGTGCTTTTAACCCTTGGCTTTTTAACCTTTTGATACTCCTAGCCTGTTAGCTTTCAACCGTGGTGCTCATCTCAAAATTCTCAATTTGTAAAGAATAATACAGAGAAAAGTTACGTATAAGGGCCTAAAAAATCGTCAGCAACACGAGCGGGCACACAAGCGAAATTTTTTAGTGATTTTAAAAATTGTCGCAATCATTACATACCCCAATATTGTCTTAGTTGGGTCTAACATCTATTTTATTGACAACTTTAAGTGGCCTTATTAAGTTGTATTGGTCTTAAATTCCCCAAAAATGATATTAATATTTCACTTGTTATGATTTGATGCCTACAGATTTCAACAGCAGTCTTACCGATTGCGACATTTCTGCCGAAGAAAGTACCATTGATCCATAAATTGGCATTTGACCGTATATGTTTGAACCAAAGTAGCCGAATTCCGAAATTAATTCCGTTATTGTAGCCCGTTCCACTATGAAATTAAAAAGACCAGATCGATAATAAATATTAATTTTTAGGGCGATGCTTATGCGACGAAGGAATTTGGTTCATATTTCTTTCCTACTAAGACTAAGAAATCTCGTGTCAGTGCCTGTTTACAAAATCACGTGTGGACTTACGTACACACGTTCCATATAATATTTGGCAAAACTGTAAATAACCACTATAAACTATAAAATATCCTTATCAGTAGGCCTACAATTTCTTTTAATTTTATTTTGTCAGTGTGGGCTTGTGAAGAAATGCCAACATGAGATTAAAAACAGCCTACAATTTGTGAACAAGAGATTAAATTTTGATAAAGTGGGAAGAGCCTTGAATTATTAACGCAATAAAATAACAACTTGGTTGTATATATTACAATACCAAGTATTGGCAATTCAAGTTTATAATCTCGTATCAATAATATTGTCTATTCGTTTGGTTTCATTCTCATTAGGGCTAATTCCCATTTGAGCTAATATTTTCCCCTTAGGGCTCCTAGCTCGAGCTACCTCTCATTGTGTCATTGGTCCTCGTGAAATATAACTCCGTAGTAAAATTGTTGAAGTTAAGAAATGGTCAATCCATTTCAGGTGTATGTGGCCAAGTGTGACTGGTGTAACAGGTGTGATAGGGAGCCAGCTGTCCAGCTGTACATGAGTTTAGTACCAACACAAAACGAAACCCGAAATCCAAATCAACATTTTCATTTTGGTGTCGCATTGGTTGCAGCTAATGAACTTTTCACATGAGGAAGTATATCAATCATAAGTGAGTAAGTATTTCATAATGAAAAGTGGTACCGGATGCTGGTGGTAATTTGTACCATCGTTTCAAATTCATCCACACGAAACAAAAGACTGGATGAGCTTTCCTCCTTTCTTCTGGACAGAAAATATCCACAAACCCTGATCACAGATGGGATTTTGAAGGCTGAGCAAGTAACTCTACAAGAATTGCGCACAGTTAAACCAAAAGGAGGACAACTTACTAGTCTTTGTTTCAACGTTTAACCCGAGAAACCCAGATTTATCAAATACATTTGTGAATAACTTTCCAATTCTTAGAAAAAATCAAAGAATGGAGTCTGTTATTAACAAAATCAAATATGTTAAATCAAAAAGCCAGCCCAAAAATTTGAAAAGTATTCTGACAAGAGCCAAGTTTTTAACCAAAGAGAATAACTGCCAAGTACTCAAAGGTAATGGCAAACTCTGCGGGTTATGCAAATATCTTTTTGAAGGGTCCTCTTTTAAATTCTCAACGGGTCAAACATTTAATGTGAAAACTAATATGACATGTGCTAGCAAGTTTGTTATATATGTGATCACATGTTGTAGATACAACGAGCTCTATATTGGCTGTAGAAATAATTTACGGAACAGAATAACCATTCATAGACAACAAATCCGGGATCCTAAAACGAGAATGATTCCGTTGAGTATATACTTTGATGTCTGTGCAAGGGGAATATCCCCAAATTTTATGGTATTTACATTCTACAAAATGTCCAGCCAAGACAACCTACTAATGGGAATCAGTAAATATTTTATTGAGAAGATAAAGCCTAAATTAAAGGGATTTGTTTGATCTTTATGTATATTTTGTTTATTTTTCTTTTTCTATTAGTGTAAATCCATCATATTAATATATCTCCTAAAGACAATATCATGACGTCATATTGTTGTTTATTGTATTGTTGCTATGCCTTGAAAATATGAAATTGAAACATGTTGGCAGTAAAAATTAACTATCTTTATCGGCGTTATTGATCTCATTTAACTCTATATAGATATATTTTTTTTCAGGCTGATAATCTTTGTTTAAAAAGTGCTATAAATATCTGGGTATTGCCTACTGTCTGTGATATCCATGCATAGCCTAGGCCAAAGTTGAATAACAATGTACTCACATTCGTTGCCCATGTTTTTAATTGGTTTCGTTTCATTTTTAAAATAATTTTGATTCCATAATATTGACGTCAACAAAAATTCCGTCAAATTGAATAGTTTCGTTTTCTAGTATGGAAATCTACGATACTTAAATTTAACAATGCTCATTCTAGCGCCTTTTTTTTCACTCCTGTATGCCGGTTGGCAGCGGTAGGTGGTTGGCTTTTAAAACCCACCCATGTTTTTCGCTAAATCTAGATTAAATAGCATAGAATACACATTTTTTGGCAACCTACAATCATCCATAGTTAACAAATTGATCCAAGACTAGAACCCACAACCACCATTTGTTCGATGAAACCATGCAGATGACGTCATATACAGATTTCATCGCTCTAACTGAATTATTGCTTGCTCGCTAACCTGAAGATTCAGGGTTCAATCCCGGCATAGGTCGAGATAATACCTTCGGATTTTTCAACCCGGTTTCCCCCTGTCAGTGATGCAGGTAAGTGCTACTGGCTGTGCACGTTAAAGATCCCTCGACAGTTGGAAATCGAAAAAGAGCAGGCTAATGCCGATGTCCTGGCAAAATTTCCCTCATCGCACTCTGCATGGCGTTGCCCGTCTTCATTAGCTCACATGGTGCAGAAAAGTAGGACGTAAAACTCCATTCATTTCATTTCATTTCTAACTGAATTATTATTATTATTATTATCAAGATGTATTCTTAAAGCACATCTTTCACCTGAGTACCCAGGTGCGCCTTACAGTAAAGTCGGTAATAAAATTGTTGTCGTTAAGAAATGGTCAACCCATACAAGGTGTAACAGGTGTGACAGGTGTAACAGGTATGATAGGGAGCATGAGTTTAGTAGCACGTGTAGAATGATGTAATAATTCTTCTATGAAACGGAAATAAGGAATATGATAAACTAAGTACCAACGCAAAACGATTTTGGTGTCGCAGAC
>NW_008709177.1:37368-38245 GCF_000327385.1 Lottia gigantea | reverse complement strand
ATACATCATAGTAATGCCCCCTAAATATCAGGATGATGCCTGATTTACATCAGAGTGATACCATTACTTAGCGAGTGTTATGTCCCCTAAATAGCAGAGTTATGCCCTTTCATGCTAGAGTGACATTCACTCTATACATCAGAGCTGCTCTAAAATATCAGAATGATGCCCTCTAAATATCAAGTTGATACATCTTATGTGCCAGAGTGATGTCGATGTATCACAGTGATACAATTTTTAAGCAAGAGTGATGTGCCCTAAATATCAAAGTGATGCCCTTATATGCCAGAGTAATGCTCTTTGTAGTAAGAGTGATACCTCGCTAGAATACTGTCCCCTATACATTGGTGATGCCCCTAAATACTGAAGTGATGCCCATATACATATGATTCCCCCTAAATGCTAGAGTGATGCACCCTTAATATCAGAGTGATGCCCAAATACATCACAGAGTGATGCCCCTAAATATCACAGTGAGAGCAAGACTGAGGCCCCTTATACCCTTGAGTGATGCTCCCTAAATGCTAGAGTGATGTCCCCAATACATCACATTGGTGCTCTGAAAATGCCAAAATTAAAATTTTTGACGTTCAATCAAATCAAATATATATTTATGAAAATTTCTAGAAATATACGGCCTCTGTTATTTTAAGGAACTTATGTCATTGGCAAATGTTGTTCAAGTCTTATGTCACTGACAAGATCGGACACATGAGAGTAATGTCCCATAAACATCAGAGTGATGCAATCAGCGTGATGCCCCATAAATATCAGAGTGAAACAATCAAAGTGATGCACCTAAATATCAGAGTGATGCCTCCTAAATGTCTGAGTGATGCCACTAAATATCAGAGTGATGCCCCCTAATATCAGAGGA
>NW_008709177.1:16918-17926 GCF_000327385.1 Lottia gigantea | reverse complement strand
ATATATATCATATATTGATCAATTATTAAATGCCTTGGAAAGATATTTTAGGTGAACTATTGTGTACCTCAGGCAAAATGCTTTACGGAAAGTGTAATTTGTTAATAGATAGGCCTCTTGGTCGCACTGCTTCGTATTGAAAGCAGTACTTACGGGAGGAACCACGGGAAGGTGGACCTATATCTCCTCCCATATTATTTACCACTCAGATTCACCAGTCGTCAGACTAGGTGGGAGACCTTCCAGCACTTCCCCCCCAGTTTTCACCACTGGGTCTCTTCGGTCGTCAGACAAGGTGAGGTGGTCCCTAGAGCCTAATCACTATTAATTCATTTTACCTACTCACAGCTGCCCAAAATCCGAATGATAAGGTTAGGATTACCCTACTGTCGTCCAGCCCAGCAGCTCTTATGGGGCCCAAGTTATTATTTACCAGTCGTCAGACAAGGTGGGAGACCTTCCAGCACTTCCCGCCCAGTATTCACCACTGGGTCTCTTCGGTCATCAGACAAGGTGAGGTGGTCCCTACAGCCTAATCACTATTAATTCATTTTAGTGAATGCTGGATCGTCCAAAATCCGAATGATAAGGTTAGGATTACCCTACGGTCGTCCAGTCCAGCAGCTCTTATGGGGCTTATGGTTATTATTTACCAGTCGTCAGACAAGGTGGGAGACCTTCCAGCACTTCCCGCCCAGTATTCACCACTGGGTCTCTTCGGTCGTCAGTCAAGGTGGAAACTGGGATGGAGAAAGAAAGGGCACGTGGAAGAATAGAGGATGAAGCCTCTGTGCCCGAAGAAAACTGAGAATGATGAAAACTGCTAAGGGGAGAAAGGGCACGTAGAAGAATTGAGGCTGAAGCCTGTGCCAGAAGATAAAGAATAGAGGCCAGAAGATGAATGATGACAATCTAAATGACCTGTTTCCTACGCTTCTTGGGTGGTTGATTATCCGGCTCAGCAACCAGTGCATTATTTCGGAGCGGATCTCCTTGACAAACGGGACA
>NW_008709177.1:11140-13061 GCF_000327385.1 Lottia gigantea | reverse complement strand
CAGCCTGTTTCTAATCATTTCAACCTCGACGACCATTCAATAGACGATCTCACCCTAATCCCAATTGAGCGTATAGAAATTGACTTGCCCGAAGATGAAACTACCAAATTCCGTCAATCTAGGGAGGCCCATTGGATTGAGACATTGAATACAGCAAGACCTATAGGACTAAATATTCATCATAATGTAGGCATAGCACCCTTTGTTGTCCCTTTTAATACAACCAGCAATCGAGCAAGCAAGATAGTTCATGCCCACTATAAGAGCCTTCAAGAGAAATTCCCCCATGTCTATAAGCAGAAAATGATAGTTGCATATTCAAAAAATAAGAACTTAAATGATAATATTGTTCATAGTAAACTAAAAACAATTAGTACATAACAGATACTATAGTTATTTTTTCTAATTTCAGATCAGAATAAGAACAGAAGAAAACCCAATATCAAGACCCTTAATCCTAATTTCTAAATAAAGTGTCTGCCCCACCCTAGGCCTGTACATTTGGGAGAATCAAACCCTCCCTTCCCCGAAACCTAACTAACAATCAATTACAACCCAACTTGCTGTTATAAAACTTTTCTTTCAGTTTTTTGAACCAATGTAACCAATAGGCTACTTTATTTTTATTCACATTTTTGTAGATTCACTTCAGATTTACTGTTGCTATAGGTGCAAAAGATTATGGGTTTATAATGCTGATATTGTATAGTTGTGTAATGGATCCTTTTTAAACAAATTTTAATTTACCTAAAAACTTCCTAATTTGGAAGTTATTTTAATATTGATATATTTATAGTCATTCTTTCATTAATAAATACTGTTCATTTATTATCTTTTCCCTAAACCACCCCAGTTTGTTATCGTAATGTCCATTCTAGACCTCCTGTAGTGCCAACGTGTTCCTTAAATATATATTGGAACATTTTTGCAAAACCGGAAATGCCACAGTTCAACATGTGCAAAAAGTTGAAAATCGGCTCTAAAAGGCGCATTTTTGCGTCGATTTTCTGTGGACTTTCATTTTTAGAGTGTGTCTGTAATTTCTTATCTGATAGCAGTTGCAGAATTATGAAATTCGAAAATTTGTCGCTCACTTTTTTCGATCAAATTTTGCAACTTTTTTGTTTTTGTATTGATTGATCTGAAATTTAAAATGCAAAGAGACATCACTAAAGTAAATAACATGTAACTGTCAAATATTTAAATTTACTTCTTGTTTTAAACGGGGAATCAATTGAAAGTACAAACCACTTCCGGTCGAATAACTTCCGGTGTAATTGAAATAGGTCAAAGAAATTTATGCTGATCGTAAGTAAATGCTATTACAAAAAACGAGGAAAAAAAAATCCAGACCGGAAGTGATACTTCGACCGCCATATTGAAAAAAACACACTTTGATAAAACTCAAAATGGGGCCTCGGGGTAAATGTTGATATGCTCGAATTTGATGTGTATGTATTATGCAATCGATTGCGCAAAATACGTTGCGAGCCGAATTTTGAATTTCGCTTTTGCTTTTTTTGCATCTTCCGGTTGAAATTTTTTCAAACTTTAAACGTGCATACCACGTGACCTTGTCCTTTGATGACCCTGACCTTTATACGGTCAAAGGTCATTGACCTTGGCTATCAGTTGAAACTTTGACATTTGACCTCCGACATATACTTCCGGTTTTATAGCTGTCCGAAAGCAGCCAAATTCGCAACTTTGGACTGCTGTAGCACGTGACCTAATTAACCTAGAGGGTTAATTTTTTCGGTTTCCTGATGTGCTTCTCGTGTACTTTAAATTGATATATAACAATCGTTTTTTAAAAGTAAAATTGAATTCGTGATTTTTTCAAATTTGAGAGTTTTTTTTTACAATAGTTGTGTCTCTTTGAGCTTGGTGTATGTATATCTTATGACCTATTTGATGTAGA
>NW_008709177.1:8690-10307 GCF_000327385.1 Lottia gigantea | reverse complement strand
GAGGGGATATCTATTATTTCATTTTCCTTAGTGTAACTTTTGTGTTATTTTGTATTTTACAGCTTTTTACAATAATGATCGTCGACTTTGAATAAAGTTCTGAATTTAAGAAGTTGCGGTCTTGTTATCTATCTGTTAAGCCATACCCTTTGGTGAGGACAGAATATAGCCATATATATGTATTTTAAAATTCATATGAGTATATATAAATAATAAAACATATGAAACATAAGCTTATTAATGATACTATTGGCCCTAACTTGAAAAATATGTTGAAATGTTATGTTACATTTGTTAAATCAATATAGCTTGTATTAGAATAGTGTTATTTTTAACTGGCTTTTTAATTAATGAATAAACTTGAAAAAACAATGTTTTATAATTTTAATACAGAATTATGTAGGCCTAGATTATAGTTAGGCCAAGTCGACAACCACTCTTTAGTCTTTTGTCTCTTTTTTATTAATCTTATAATCTCTTCTTTCAAATTTCGCCTATCATTTATCATAAAGATTTCTTATAATTACATATTTGATAAAAGACCGTCAAGTGATTTTCACATAGCCTATTATAATTATGGCATGGGATATTCGATTATCCCAGCGACTACCAGCTGGTTTGAGGTACTAAAATGTGCAGCTCTAGACATTTTGTGGCGAGTTGAATGAGCGGGGATGTGGGAGACCCTGGATTTGGATTTGGCTGGACAGTGATGTACCTAAGCCTAGCTAATAGTCGCTGGATCGTGGCGAGTTGAATGAGCGGGAATGTGGGAGACCCTGGATTTGGTCTAAATAATCTAGAGCTGGACATTGGTGTACCTCAGCCCAGCTTGTAATCGCTGGACAGTGGCGAGTTGAGTGAGCAGGGTGAGATTTTAGAGGTGAACTATGGTGTACCTCAGGCAAAATGCTTTACGAAAAGGGTAATTTGTTAATAGATAGGTCTCTTGGTCACACTGCATCGTATTGAAAGCAGTACTTACGGGAGGAACCACGGGAAGGTGGACCTATATTTCCTCCCATATCATTATTTACCACTGGGACTCCCCGATCAGTTAGACAAGGTGTGGATATCTTTCGCCAAGATAATTGAGCTGGGATGGGGATGATCCTGGATTTGGACTAATTAATCTAGAGCTGGACAGTAGTGTACCTCAGACCAGCTGGTAGTCGCTAGACCGTCTAGTCTGAACAGCCATAGCAATCTCATCGTTAATCTTGTTGGGATACCAAGACACAAAGATACTTTGACTGACAATTACCAGTGCCATCCTCTTCAAAAGAAACTATCTTTAGTCGCAGTTACTGTCTCAGGCGACACTTTGAAATACAAGGATTTCAGGAGTCATCTATCATTATCATCTTGTCTCCATGAAAAACAGGTACCAATAAGCAGTACGACTTGGCATGGAGGAAGTGGTATATTTGGTGTTTATCCACAAACACAAAGAATTTTCATAAATTTATTTCAGAGAACTACAGTCGAAAGATATTTGATTTACAACAGCAGTGTAGAGTTGAAACTATGTTTGTAGATACCATTTTGGTGTTGATGTGTCAGTGGTTTTTCAGCCCTTGTTTAAATCAGTTTGAAGCTTGAAGTGCGTTAAACATG
>NW_008709177.1:7673-8640 GCF_000327385.1 Lottia gigantea | reverse complement strand
GTAAAAATATTTATCATGATTTCCATGGTTATTAATGTTCCTGTTGGAACCAGTATTCTTCTTATATATTTCAGATGGTGAGGTGTTGCCCCTCTGTCCATTTGACCCACTTTTTACGGACGCTTTTTGGATGACATTTTTATGGTTTGGACTTATTCTATCGAACAGTTTTGGGAATTCTTTGAAATTCTCAACAACCACCATCCTTCTATCAAACTAACCGCAAACGTGAGTGACAAAAGCATAGACTTTCTCGATACCACAGTCTTTAAGGGAGATGCCATAGCAGAAACAAATAAACTGGATATTAAAGTGTATTTCAAAGAAACTGATACTCATCAACTCTTGCACAAGAGCTCCTTTCACCCAAAACATACCCTTTCTGGTATAATTAAGTCACAAGTTTTACGATTTCATCGAATTTGTACAAGATCTTCTGATTTCAACCAAGCCTGTACGATTGTTTTCTCAAAACTGAAAGAGCGTGGGTACTCTAAACGATTTTTACGAAACATAAAAAATTCCACCTTAGCACAGATAGCAGCTAAAAACAGACTTTATGCCGAAGTACCTCCAGGTTTAAAAAGTGCTCCATGTTTGTCCAGTAGATGCAAAACATGTCCCTTTATATCAGAAACTCATTATTTTGTAAGCAACTCTACGAATAAAAGGTACCCGATCGAGGAACATCTAACATGTGAACATTCGAATGTAATATATTTAATTTCATGCAAGAAATGCCCCAAACAATATGTAGGAGAAACTAAGAATAATTTACGAACTCGCTTTAATGCTCATAGGTCAGACATCAAATTAAAGAAAGACAAGCCTGTTTCTAATCATTTCAACCTCGACGACCATTCAATAGACGATCTCACCCTAATCCCAATTGAGCGTATAGAAATTGACTTGCCCGAAGATGAAACTACCAAATTCCGTCAATCTAGGGAGGCCCATTGGATTGAGA
>NW_008709177.1:4628-6125 GCF_000327385.1 Lottia gigantea | reverse complement strand
TATTTATTTATGTAAATACAGTAAATAAAATATGTGGTTTTGTAAAATATTTCATATAAAATAACATGGAGTGACTTGACCATAGAGAAATAACTTGACCATTACTTTCATTTTATTAACACTGTCTTAATCAGCCAGTAGCAGACAAATTTACAAAATGTTAGTAAGACTTTATAAAATAACCAATCAAAATCCATGTTTCAATGGTTGCCTAGATCAACTTTCCAGTTCTTTCTGTGTCCAATTTGATATTATTACAATTGTGTACCCTGCAATCAATTTAGTCTAAGAAAAAAATACTCATCTCTTGTTATATGACACAAACATAGTGATTATGGTATGATTTGACCACATGACCAAGTCATATGGACTCACTCCACTAAAACATTTTATGCAAATGATTGTAGTCCAGGCTATTTTTAGAAATCTTCTTTCTCTCTCCCTTTTGGGGTTTTTGCCTGCCTATTTTTGGGTAAAATTTGGTCTAGATTTGGAATTTGATGTCTGAAATTGCATTATCTTTCAGATTTGGTGAGATGATGAGAGACTTAAAGGCGGAAGGCTAATTCTAAAAATAGTCGTTTTGTGAAGTGCCAAACTCTAGCGGATGAGTATAACCGGTTGTAGTCTACTTTCAATTTTAGTAGCTCAAAATTTTCATGGTCATCATATAATGAATTTTTTAGGAGACATTGAGAATTGTTCAGGCTTTCATTCGACATATTGGAAAGCTTTCAACGAGATTTCTGGAAAAAGTTATAGAAGGTTGAATTTCGTGTTTTAACATGGGAAGAGATGGCAAATGAATTAGTGGAGTGAGTCCTGTCTAACATGCCATTAGTGGTGTTCAAGTCTAGCTCTTTAATCTACTTTTCTACTAAGTGATTTTGAATTTTAATCTATCAATACTCAAACTTTTATTTTTCAGAGTCAAATATTTTCAACTTATTACTATATCTATAGAGACTGACCAGGAGAAAATTTTGACTGCAGAATTGGTCTAAAAAATAAACAAAAGAAGAAGAAGAATAATAAAGAAACAATAAATATAAAATATAAAGGAAAAATTGTTTGTTATATTGTTTCTACAGAAATAAGTTTAATGGAAATTTCCATGATATATGTCATATTGCATCATATTTCACATTTTCAATGAAATTTTGATATGAATTGAGATTTTACTGAATTTCAGTGAAAGATTTAAACAAAATGTACCAAAATTTCAGTAGTATTTTGTGAAATGTCAATGGATTTTGGGGTGAAAATTCAATGATATTTTTGTAAAATTTCAATGATATTTTGGATTTGGTTGGTGTGCAAAATTCTATTAAATAAAAAAATTCTGTATGATATCTATCATTGATCTGCTGGTATAAAATATTAATTTACAGTCTTCAAAGAAACATCTGTTCAGTGGGAGATTTTGCATTTACTATAAATACGTGACCAAATCTAGCATTGGACAGTGTATCAACAAGTCTCTATAAATATAATATC
>NW_008709177.1:0-1466 GCF_000327385.1 Lottia gigantea | reverse complement strand
AAGTATGAATGATAGACGAGAGGCATTATATAAGTAAAGCCGGAGGCTAAGCATGTATAAATCAACCCGCCTCTATAATAGTTTATTACAAATTATTAATTCTTTTCTTTATAATGTATATATCTTTCACTTTTCCCAACCCTGAAGTTATTTAGTACTTTCAAAACTGATTCATACTTCAGTTGGATGAGGGGACATTTTATATGACTAACATTGTAACTGGTTCTACCAGTGTTAATTACCTGACAAGTTTGATATATAACATACAGTTAGCAGACAGAATTAATGATATTATTTAACAAATTCAATCTATCAGGTCGGCTGGTATAGAAAATATTTTCTTTTTTCCTACTGAGTTAAAGGAACAATTGCACCATTTTGTGGGCCAATCATACCTTAGTCTGAAAGACGGCAATTTTTAAGTCAGTAATAGTGTACATAGCTCTCCATCGAAATTTGAGCCTTCAAATCTATATGTGTGTCCAGAATTATCCGAAAGTTAAAAAGACGAGACGTTTTTTCTTGAGACACTGTCATATATGGAAAAGACATCTAAATAAATAGAAAAAACAGAAATTCCTAGTTTAAAGTACTTCTGAAGACTATAATTAACATATATATATTACAGACTCAAATCAAATCTCCAAAATGACGCACCTGTCCTTTAAATCCATAGACGTGGATATAATCCTTGCTGGCTTTATTATTTATTGTGTTAGTAAAGGCAAAAATATACCTTTCTTGTAGTTTCAACCAACCCTGCAGACATAATACATTGATAAATAAACATTGAACATACTGAAACAAGTCCATAGAATTAATAAGTATCTTTGTATTACTCTATTTACAAGACATGTTACGTTAAACAAATTAGTCCCGTCAATACACCATATTCAACCCTAGTTTTTTAGACACTGAAAGCGAGGTTCATAATGCAAATTACGTCATCCATTGATAAGATGGCGACATCATTATGAACGAAGAATCAAATGAAAGATATCAAAATTTCACTGAAATGGAAGAATTTAGTTCAATTCCATACATTTCATCAATTTTTATTAAATTTCACTGAAAATCACTGAAGAAATTAAGTTGTAAATTTCATTGAAATTTCACTTGAAAATATTTTCTTTTTAAACATTTTATTTATTTATGTAAATACAGTAAATAAAATATGTGGTTTTGTAAAATATTTCATATAAAATAACATGGAGTGACTTGACCATAGAGAAATAACTTGACCATTACTTTCATTTTATTAACACTGTCTTAATCAGCCAGTAGCAGACAAATTTACAAAATGTTAGTAAGACTTTATAAAATAACCAATCAAAATCCATGTTTCAATGGTTGCCTAGATCAACTTTCCAGTTCTTTCTGTGTCCAATTTGATATTATTACAATTGTGTACCCTGCAATCAATTTAGTCTAAGAAAAAAATACTCATCTCTTGTTATATGACACAA
>NW_008709176.1:2509-3311 GCF_000327385.1 Lottia gigantea | reverse complement strand
GACGTGATATACAAATGTAATATCGTCCAAGGAACTGATATGCAAGATATGTTGGGCTTATCCTCTGCAAGAACGAGAAAGTGACATAAAAACTATCAAGTATTAAGTCTCATGCCCTAGGCTGTCTATCTACCGAAAGAAACGATTTATAAAAACTGTGTTTAAATCGTCACTTATACCTACATGTAATATAAATTGTTTACTATACTTGACGATGTATATTTTAACTTGAATGTTGTAGTTTATGTAACTTTAAAGGGATTCAAACACATGTATGTGCATCACGAACACTATTCTGATGTATCTTCCAATGTCCAATGGCTGTGGCAATGGGGATACAGGGGGGATTTGTCCCCTAGAAAAAAGCTTTGCACTTCCAATTCCATTTTTCAAAATTTTCTTGAGGGTGGATCCCTTCATATGTGATGGAAAGTATTTTTGAATCAATTTGATGTCGCTGCATAATGCTGGCATAACTGATTGTCCCACATTGAACACTGTAAGTCGTAGCTTGTCTCCATTGGCTGCGTTGAAAAGTAGGACGAAAAAGCTCAATTTCACTCAATATGACCTTGAAAAATAAGAGAGAGCGCCTCTTTAAACCCAGTTTGATATTCTTTTTAACCTTCAAAAAACTATATATCTATTTCTGCATGTCTATAATATTTATTGTGTATATTAAACGCTCGAGTAACTATGAAAAGATTATCTATTCATATCTTAATCTACCAACTGGAAATGTTATAGTGTTACCTTTAACGATACACAAATGTTAGATCAGAAAGTACGAGTGTACTGTGAG
>NW_008709176.1:0-972 GCF_000327385.1 Lottia gigantea | reverse complement strand
TTTAAGTATGTGGCTCTATCGGTACTGTAGAAGAATTTTTGGATCACTGTTTGTGATCTCAATACGTGTAAGAAACGATAATGGTGTAAAATTCTAATATTTTAATAAAAATATAATCTGATAATATAATAACACGTGATATAACTTATATCTGATAAAATATAATAACATGTGATATAACTTATATTTAATATAATATAATACCACGTGATATAACTTATATTTAATATAATATAATAACACGTGATATAACTTATATCTGATAAAATATAATAACATGTGATATAACTTATATTTAATATAATATAATACCACGTGATATAACTTATATTTAATATAATATAATACCATGTGATATAACTTATATTTAATATAATAACACGTGATGTAACTTATATGTAAAGGGATTGTAAATTTGCGCCATTCCAATTTTCAATCAGACGTCTGTGCTTCCAGGAATTCCACTGAAAGTGTTTGATGACGTCAACAAAGGTCTTTCGTGATACAATCAAATTTTGCGGCTGACGTCATAAAACACTTAGTTTTAAGGGAACTGCAGGAACCACAGACGTCTGATTTAAAATTGGAATGGTGAAAATGCTATCAGTGTTCTCGATACGCATAACTTTTTTTTAAGAAAATCTCTTTACAATCTCTTTAATATAATATATAACATTCTTTACATAGTTTAACATTAAAAATACATCTTCTTCTCCTAACTCATTCATTACAGTTTCACTCTAGACTATCATGCATAACTCTAATCATATATTCATATCATATTATTAAAACTAACTGCACAAACAATATTCTCTCACTAGAGGTTACCTAGCGCCTGTTCCTCTTGTTATATTACTTAACCCCAATCTTACAACCTAAAATACCTAATCTCAGTGTTGTTTTCCCATTAATACATAGGCCTACATCCAAAGTAAGTAACATTTTGAGATATGTACGATGTTATACCACTAG
>NW_008709175.1:52354-53260 GCF_000327385.1 Lottia gigantea | reverse complement strand
GCTATTTGTGGTAAAACCCCAGTTTTCTCTTTATTTAGCGAAAAAAGAGTGAAATGGGTGAATTTGTCAGTTAGTTGTAGTCCGAAGTCGGCTTAGTACGGACTGAGTTGTCTTTTCCTGTAACTAGCTCTCAGATTTAAGAGTCGATAAAGGTCTTTTAACGTCATTTCGCCCTCTTTACCACTTCGCCCCCGGGGTCTCATGGAAAAAATGATAAAACTTGCGAATCCCTTAATTATTTACGATTGCAAGCATTTCTAGTTGTTCAAACTACCTCTCCATTTGGTAAAATCCGTCTCAATATCGCCTTAGAGTTGTGTCCAGACAAATTTATTTACCGAGGACGAAATGGTGTTGGGGCGGTTTGGCCTCTCATGAAATTACATTGTATGACAACCGAGACTTGAGTGGCTATTAAGCCTTGGTGGTGTGACAATCAAGACTAGCATCTACTTTCGATTGCCAACAAACATGGCGGACGCAGTCGTGAAATTCGTTGTTTACATTCATTAAATTGTGAAAAAAAGCAAATTAAAGGCTATTCCTTATAATTGTTTGTGTTGATTTATGAGGGGATACATCGAGGCGTGTCTCTATTGCTTCAGTATGAGATGCCAGTGCGTTGGGAAGTTTTAATGAGACGAAGCGTGAGAAAGTTCTCGCCACTCTCTCTAACCTGGTGCAGAGATGTGATGTCAAAACCAACTGCAGTCAACCCTTCTTAGCCCACGCTGTGTTGTTTCTCCGTGCACTGGAATATTGACCAAGCTACAAAAAATGGTAGTCAGAAAGACAACATCCCTGAAAGCGAGGTCAAATGGTTGTCTCGAGCCGTACTGAAAGTGAAGATCTTGCAGAATGAATAGGGCAGTGGCAGATATCTATCAAAAAAAAAAAAAAAAAAAA
>NW_008709175.1:9590-20906 GCF_000327385.1 Lottia gigantea | reverse complement strand
AGTTGTAGTCCGAAGTCGGCTTAGTACGGACTGAGTTGTCTTTTCCTGTAACTAGCTCTCAGATTTAAGAGTCGATAAAGGTCTTTTAACGTCATTTCGCCCTCTTTACCACTTCGCCCCCGGGGTCTCATGGAAAAAATGATAAAACTTGCGAATCCCTTAATTATTTACGATTGCAAGCATTTCTAGTTGTTCAAACTACCTCTCCATTTGGTAAAATCCGTCTCAATATCGCCTTAGAGTTGTGTCAAGACAAATTTATTTACCGAGGACGAAATGGTGTTGGGGCGGTTTGGCCTCTCATGAAATTACATTGTATGACAACCGAGACTTGAGTGGCTATTAAGCCTTGGTGGTGTGACAATCAAGACTAGCATCTACTTTCGATTGCCAACAAACATGGCGGACGCAGTCGTGAAATTCGTTGTTTACATTCATTAAATTGTGAAAATAAGCAAATTAAAGGCTATTCCTTATAATTGTTTGTGTTGATTTATGAGGGGATACATCGAGGCGTGTCTCTATTGCTTCAGTATGAGGTGCCAGTGCGTTGGGAAGTTTTAATGAGACGAAGCGTGAGAAAGTTCTCGCCACTCTCTCTAACCTGGTGCAGAGATGTGATGTCAAAACCAACTGCAGTCAACCCTTCTTAGCCCACGCTGTGTTGTTTCTCCATGCACTGGAATATTGACCAAGCTACAAAAAATGGTAGTCAGAAAGACAACATCCCTGAAAGCGAGGTCAAATGGTTGTCTCGAGCCGTACTGAAAGTGAAGATCTTGCAGAATGAATAGGGCAGTGGCAGATATCTATAAAAAAAAAAAAAAAAAAACAAAGAAAGAAAAAAAAAGGGCCTATCTGTTCAGTGCTCTGCACCAGCACAGACAACATCTCACAATCATGACACTCATCCCAAAAAAAGACGACTAAAAACAAATCCAAACTCAAAGGAAAATACACAACAGAGCAATAAAACCAGGGGCTGCATTAAAGAATTCATCTTTAAAGAGTTTAAAATTTATTTCCATCACAAAAACATATTCATCAGCAACATAACATTGTTTAAAAAAGTTTTCAAGGCTAATTCTATCTAATTGACCAGCTGATAGACCTGTTTTCCACATGACCGTACCCGTAATGCTCTAGCTTTCCTTACAAGACAAATGAATCCAGCTCTGAATCCAACAGGCGCAGTCTTTCGAATGGAACGTTGAAACCCTTGCCCAGGGTGCTACAGGCCGCGTACCTTAATGATCTCTCAACAATTCAACCTGACATGACATCTCTTCTTTCTTTTTTTTTTTTTTTTTTTTAGGCTAATGCCTTTATGCGGTGTGCAATGACATTGTAGGAAGGCTACACAGCCCGTCTTCATTAGCTGAATCCAACAGGCGCAGTCTTTCGAATGGAACGTTGAAACCTTTGCCCAGCGGGCTACAGGCCGCGTACCTTTAATGATCTCTCAAAACTTCAACCTCACACGAAATTTCTTTCTATTTTTTTTTTTAGGCTAATGCCTTTATGTGGTGTACAATGACATTGTAGGGAGGCTACACAGCCCAGTCTTCATTAGCACCTGCAGAAATGTAAGACGTTAAGTCTCCATTCATTTTACTTCTGAGTTCAGAAAATGATAAGCAAAAATTTATGTGGACAAAAAACCAGACAGCAAAAACCACTGCAGTGCCTTCTCTGGTTGGCTACACGCCAACGAAAAGTGGATCAAGACATAAAAAAAAAAAAATCAAACGCCTCAGAGTGATGTTCTTTGGATTTAAAACGAAGAAGGAGAATGAATGAAAACAAAGAATTCAGCCTACTTCTTCCTTAAAATAGGTGCCACATTCCCCACAAAATGACACGGCCTGTAGCACCCTGGGCAAAAGTTTCAATGTTCCATACGAAAGACTGCGCCTGTTGGATTTAGAGCTGGATTAATTTGTCTTTTAAGGAAATCTAGAGCGTTACGGGTACGGTCATGTGGAAAATAGGTCTATCAGCTGGTCAATTAGATAGAATTAGACTTGAAAGAAATTAAAAACAATTTTATTTTGCTGATGAATATATTTTTGTAATGGAAATAAATTTTAAACTCTTTAAAGATGAATTCTTTACTTCTTTAATGCAGCCCCTAGTTATGTATTTTACTTTGAGTTTGGATTTGTTTTTAGTCCTCTTTTTTGTGATGAGTGTGATTATTGTGAGATGTTGTCTGTGCTGGTGCAGAGCACTGAACAGATAGGCCTTTCTATAGATATCTGCCACTGCTCTATTCATTCTGCAAGATCTTCACTTTCAGTGTGTCTCGAGATAACCATTTGACCTCGTTTTCAGGGATGTTGTCTTTCTGACTACAATTTTGTAGCTTGGTAAATATTTCAGTGCATGGAGAAACAACACAGCGTGGGCTAAAAAGGGTTGACTGCAGTTAGTTTTGACATTACATCTCTGTACCAGGTTAGAGTGGTGAGAACTTTCTCACGCTTCATCTTATTAAAACTTCCCAATGCACTGGGCATCTCATACTGAAGCAACAGAGACACGCCTCGATGTATCACCTCATAAATCAACACAAACAATTATAAGGAATAGCCTTTAATTTGCTTATTTTCACAATTTAATGAATGTAAACAAGGAATTTCACGACTGCGTCCGTCATGTTTGTTGGCAATCGAAATTAGTTACTAGTCTTGATTGTCACACTACCAAGGCTTAATAGCCGCTCAAGTCTCGGTTGTCATACAATGTAATTTCATTAGAGGCCAAACCGCCCCAATACCATTTCGTCCTCGGTAAATAAATTTGTCTTGACACAACTCTAAGATGAAATTTAAACGGTTTTTACCAAATGGAGAGGTAGTTTGAACAACTTAAAATGTTTGCAATCGTAAATAATTAAGGGATTCGCAACTTTTAATATTTTGCCATGATACCCTTGGGCGAAGTGGTAAAGAGGGCGAAATGACGCTAAAATACCTTTATCGACTCTTAAATCTGAGAGCTAGTTACAGGAAAAGATAACCCAGTCTGTACTAAGCTGACTTCGGACTACAACTAACTGACAAATTCACCCATTTCACTCTTTTTTCGCTAAATAAAGAGAAAACTCGTCTTTTTACCACTAATTAGCATCTTTTGTCCACGAAACTCGATTAAAGAGCTGTCCATTGTTAAACTTAAGAAGCATAAAATGTGCCAGAGTCCCTGTCAAGATGTGGAGTCTTGATTTGTTTAAAAGTATGTCTGATATAAGCAACAACTAAGTCAAACATGACTGGCAAATAAGATTATACACATCCCTAAAGCATTGTGTCATTTTGTGGGGAATGAGGCACTTATTTTAAGGAAGAAGTAGGCTTAATCATTTTTTTTAATTCATTTTGTTTCTTTTTTTTTAATCAAAAGAACATAATTCTTAGACATTTTTTTATGTCTTTATCAAATTTTTGGTGTGTGGCAAAGGAGAGAAGACACTGCGATGGTTTTTGTTTAAAAGGATAACAAAGAAATTGCCCAAACAGTAGGCTCTATTAGTCTGTTTTAAGATGTTTCCTCTCCACTTGAAAGGTGATTTCCACCAGAGACAGGACAGGAGACGACTCAATCCTCCTTCAAAAGTCAGGCTTCATGCGACTCGATCGTGAACTTTAATCAACCATTAAAAAAAATGTTGACATCATTCAATGGAGTTGTCCCCCTTAGACTGTAAATGACGTAGGTCGTAGACTTGATTGTCCTATAAGGAATAAAAAGGTTCTGGTACCTTAGTCTCGAATATCAAACAAAATGAAATAGAGTAGAAATAACAAAATGGCGGGCTTTTGTCAGAAGTTTCCACTGTACTCTACATCAGTTTAAAGAGGATAGGACGAAATCTAACAACTGATTTGGCAATCAGGAGATTGGATCACATTCTTTTAAGTTTTTCCGAGGACTACAAACAGATTTTGATCCTTAGCTTGTCTTTCTTTAGCCTAAACTATGAATACAAAATCTTGAGGCGGTGCATGTTGTAGTCAAAAGAGCCAATTTCACCACAGAAGTCAATTTCGTTTGTAAAGTTGCTATAGATGAATATATTTGTTTAAGTTTTGGACAGGATAGTCCAGATACATTGCAATACCAATTGAAACAATAAAATAATTTAAAGCTTTCATGCAATAGTAGAAAAAATTTTATTTTTGCAGTGTTTGATTTAACCTTAACCCTACCATGTACCTCTGGCTCTAGCTATTTCTATTAACATTTATTATTATGCCTATATAAAAATTTGTTTGTTCCGATTTTTTTCTCTTTTCCTGGTTTTTGTAGTTTTTATAGAAAAATAAGAAAGTTATAGTTGATTTAGAATTTTACGTGTCATTATATTGTATCCTGTGGTTTTGATGAAAGTAGTGTAAAAGTAAAATAGCTCTCAATTCCTTATGAATAAATATATTTGTATAATTTTTGGACGGGATATTCCAGATATGTTGTAATGCAAATTGAAACAATAAAATAATTTTAAGCTTCCATACAAAAGTAGAAAAAAATTATTTCTGCAGTGTTTGATTTGGTAAGAATGTACCACACGCTATTTGTCTATTATTTTGTGTTATGTCTATTTGTGAACTATGTTTTGATCTAAATTAAGATTCTAATGATTGAAATTGTAATTTCTTTCAGGGTTTGAGAAATATGAAGAGCCTGTAATATCTGTAATGTTTTTATGTTATCTGACAAAGTGGTTATTTTGAATATTTCAGTAAACACAGTTAGAAACAAAGTTTCAACAAAGTACAACTTTAGTCAGGTATCAAATTTGTTTGTTCTGAATTTGTTCTTCTTTCCAGGTTTTTGTGAGAATGAGAACCTTATAACTTTTTACAGACCTGGTTTTTATAGAAAATTAAGAAAGTTATAGTTGATTTAGAATTTTACATGTCATTATATTGTATCCTGTCTTTTTGATGAAAGTAGTGTAAAAGTAAAATAGCTCTCAATCCCTTATGAATAAATATATTTGTATAATTTTTGGACAGGATATTCCAGAGATGTTGTAATGCAAATTGAAACAATAAAATAATTTTAATCTTACATGCAAAAGTAGAAAAAATTTATTTCTGCAGTGTTTGATTTGGTAAGAATGTATATGTCTATTTGTGGACTATGTTTTGATCTAAATTAAGATTTTAATGTTTGAAATTGTAATTTCTTTCAGGTTTTGGGAAAAATGAATAGGCTGTAATATCTGTTAAGTTTTTATGTTATTTGACAAAGTGATTATTTTGAATATTTCAGTAAAAACAGTTAAAAACAAAGTTTCAACAAAGTACAACTTTACTCAGGTAACAAATTTGTTTGTTCCGATTTTTTTCTCTTTTCCAGGTTTTTGTGAGAATGACAATCTTATAACTTTTTACAGACCTGGTTTTTATAGAAAAATAAGAAAGTTATAGTTGATTTAGAATTTTACATGTCGTTATATTCTATCCTGTGGTTTTGATGAAAGTAGTGTAAAAGTAAAATAGCTCTCAATCCCTTATGAATAAATATATTTGTATAATTTTTGGACAGGATATTCCAGATATGTTGTAATGCAAATTGAAACAATAAAATAATTTTAAGCTTCCATACAAAAGTAGAAAAAAAATTATTTCTGCAGTGTTTGATTTGCTATGAAGGTACCTCTAGCAATTTGTCTATTTTTAACGTTATACCTGTTTGTGGACTATGTTTTGATCTAAATTAAGATTCTAATGATTGAAATTGTAATTTCTTTCAGGTTTTGGGAAATATGAATAGCCTGTAATATCTGTAAAGTTTTTATGTTACTTAACCAATTTTGTTTTAAATTTTTTTCTGTTTTCTAGTTCTTTGTTAGAATGACAAACTTGTAATTTTTTACAGACAATTATAAACCTTTTCGACATCACATCTCTATACCAGTTGGACTCTAGACTGGTGTAGAACTTCCTCATATTTAGTCTTATTGATACCTCCCAATGTACTGATATTTCATACTGAAGCAAAAGAGACACACTTCCAAGAATCCCCTCAAAAATCAACACAAACAATTATAAAGAATAGACTTTAATTGGCTTATTTTCACAATTTAATGAATGTAAACAATAAATTTCAAGACTCTGTTCGCCATGTTGTTTTTTATAAACAATTTTCTGTAATCCAAGGTGATTTTGTAAAGGTGATATTTTTATTTTTTTTATGAATAAATTTTTAGCTAAAATTATCACGTCTTGATTTTCTTCAAATGGGTCATAATTTTTTCTCCAAACTATCATTGAGTTTCAAGTTTAAGAGACATCTCCTGAATTTTTTATTTTAACTGTCAAAAAACATTCAGGAGCTGTTTTTTATTCTTTATCATGCTAATTGAACAGTTGTAAACTGCTAGCTGCTAGCCGTTAAAAGTACAGCCAAATTTCCTGAGCATGTCACTCGCCTTGTAGCGGTGTAAACAGCTGAGCATATGTACATTGAAAACTAACTATTAATACCGTGCTGCTCAACTTGTAGTATGAACGAAATCTAAAGTCAAAGGGACAATGAATCCCTTGTTGATAGAGTAATTGATGGTTATCATAGTATTGCCTTATTTTAAATAATAGAATAACCCAATCCATCACTCCTAAACTACAGGCTACTTATAGACTGCTCCATGTATATATTGCCATGCACTGTTCTGTATACAACTTTCTCCAATAACATCCACACCCATATACCATGTGGTGTACTTTTCCTTCTATAGGTTTGATTAATAGCTAGAAAAGATCGGCCTCTATTACAGGTAAGAAAACTGCACTGACATTTCTTACTGGATCAATGGAGACAAACTTCAACATATTCTCTAGAAAATCAACACAAACATTGATATAGAATAGACTTTAATTCACTTATTTTCACAATTTTTTTTAATATAAACAATGAATTTCAAAACTGTCCGCCATATTTGTTTACAATACGCTTCGCCTCATATGTTTTCTATTTTCTATTGGGTACCTGACCTCCATGTGGCTGTGCCATAATGCATAATTTAGATTATTTAATCCTCTATTTTTTAAAGGAAACCCTGTATTAAAGTTTTTTTTATAAGTTGTCAGTTAACAATGTAAGGGAAAGAACTCTCATCTCCACATGATAATAGTCTTGATTGTCACACTAAAATGCGTAATAGACGTTAAAGTCTTGATTGTCACACAACGTAATATTCTTATTGGCAAAACCGCCCAAATGTCACTTCGTCCCGGGTAATTAAATTTGTTTTGATATGATTCTAGGACGATATTGAGGCAGTTTCTACCAAATTAAAAGGTAAGAAACGTATGCAGTCGTAAATGATTAAAGAATTCGCAAGTTTTATTATTTTTTTATATGAGACCACGGAGGCAAAGTGGTAAAGAGGGCGAAATGACGTTAAAATACCTTTATTGACTCTTAAATCTGAGAGCTAATGACAGGAAAAGATAACTCAGTCCATACTAAGCCAACTTCAGACTACCAATAACAAACAAACTAACCTATTTTACTCTTTTTGCTAAATAAAGAGAAAACTAATAAATCTACCACAAATTAAGATCTTTTTAAGTGAAACTAGATTAAAGAGCTGTCCATTGTTAAACGTGTTAACGTCTTGATTTGTTTAAAAATATGTTTGTTATAGGCAACAAGTTAGTCAAACATGACCGGCAAATAAGATGATACACATCCCTAAAACACTGTGTCATTTTGTGGGGAATGTGGCACCTATTTTAAGGAAGAAGTAGGCTGAATTCTTTGTTTTCATTCATTCTCTTTCTTCGTTTTAAATCCAAAGAACATCACTCTGAGGCGTTTGATTTTTTTTTTTTATGTCTTTATCCACTTTTCGTTGGCGTGTAGCCTACCTACAATGTCATTGCACACCACATAAAGGCATTAGCCTAAAAAAAATAAATTTCATGTCAGGTTGAATTGTTGAGAGATCATTAAGGTACGCGGCCTGTAGCACCCTGGGCAAGGGTTTCAACGTTCCATTCGAAAGACTGCGCCTGTTGGATTCAGAGCTGGATTCATTTGTCTTGTAAGGAAAGCTAGAGCGTTACGGGTACGGTCATGTGGAAAACAGGTCTATCAGCTGGTCAATTAGATAGAATTAGCCTTGAAAATTTTTTTAAACAATGTTATGTTGCTGATGAATATGTTTTTGTGATGGAAATAAATTTTAAACTCTTTAAAGATGAATTCTTTAATGCAGCCCCTGGTTCGATTGCTCTGTTGTGTATTTTCCTTTGAGTTTGGATTTGTTTTTAGTCGTCTTTTTTTGGGATGAGTGTCATGAGTGTCATGAGTGTCATGATTGTGAGATGTTGTCTGTGCTGGTGCAGAGCACTGAACAGATAGGCCTTTCTATAGATATCTGCCAGTGCCCTATTCATTCTGCAAGATCTTCACTTTCAGTATGGCTCGAGACAACCATTTGACCTCGCTTTCAGGGATGTTGTCTTTCTGACTACCATTTTTTGTAGCTTGGTAAATATTTCAGTGTATGGAGAAACAACACAGCGTGGGCTAAGAAGGGTTGACTGCAGTTGGTTTTGACATCACATCTCTGCACCAGGTTAGAGTGGCGAGAACTTTCTCACGCTTCGTCTCATTAAAACTTCCCAACGCACTGGCATCTCATACTGAAGCAATAGAGACACGCCTCGATGTATCCCCTCATAAATCAACACAAACAATTATAAGGAATAGCCTTTAATTCCCTTACTTTCACAATTTAATGAATGTAAACAACGAATTTCACGACTGCGTCCGCCATGTTTGTTGGCAATCGAAAGTAGATGCTAGTCTTGATTGTCACACTACCAAGGCTTAATATCCGCTCAAGTCTCGGTTTTCATACAATGTAATTTCATTAGAGGCCAAACCGCCCCAACACCATTTCGTCCTCGGTAAATGAATTTGTCTTGACACAACTCTAACTCGACATTTGGACGGATTTTACCAAATGGGGAGGTAGTTTGAACAACTTGAAATGTTTGCAATCGTAAATAATTAAGGGATTCGCAACTTTTATTATTTTGGCCATGATACCATTGGGCGAAGTGGTAAAGAGGGCGAAATGACGTTAAAATACCTTTATCGACTCTTAAATCTGAGAGCTAGTTACAGGAAAAGATAACCCAGTCTGTACTAAGCTGACTTCGGACTACAACTAACTGACAAATTCACCCATTTCACTCTTTTTTCGCTAAATAAAGAGAAAACTCGTGTTTTTACCACAAATTAGCATCTTTTGTCCACGAAACTCGATTAAAGAGCTGTCCATTGTTAAACTTAAGAAGCATAAAATGTGCCAGAGTCCCTGTCAACCGGTGGACGTCTCGATTTGTTTAAAAGTATGTCTGATATAAGCAACAACTAAGTCAAACATGACTGGCAAATAAGATTATACACATCCCTAAAGCATTGTGTCATTTTGTGGGGAATGAGGCACTTATTTTAAGGAAGAAGTAGATTTAATCATTTTGTTTAATTCATTTTGTTTCTTTTTTTTTTAATCAAAAGAACATAATTCTTAGACGTTTTTTTTATGTCTTTATCAAATTTTTGGTGTGTGGCAAAGGAGAGAAGACACTGCGATGGTTTTTGTTTAAAAGAATAACAAAGAAATTGTCCAAACAGTAGGCTCTATTAGTCTGTTTCAAGATGTTTCCTCTCCACTTGAAAGGTGATTTCCACCAGAGACAGAACAGGAGACGACTCAATCCTCCTTCAAAAGTCAGGCTTCATGCGCCTCGATCGTGAACTTTAATCAATCATTAAAAAAAATGTTGACATCATTCAATGGAGTTGTCCCCCTTAGACTGTAAATGACGTAGGTCGTAGACTTGATTGTCCTATAAGGAATAAAAAGGTTCTGGTACCTTAGTCTTGAATATCAAACAAATTGAAATAGAGTAGAAATAACAAAATGGCGGGCTTTTGTCAGAAGTTTCCACTGTACTCTACATCAGTTTAAAGAGGATAGGACGAAATCTAACAACTGATTTGGCAATCAGGAGATTGGATCACATTCTTTTAAGTTTTTCCGAGGACTGCAAACAGATTTTGATCCTTGGCTTGTCTTTCTTTAGCCTAAACTATGAATACAAAATCTTGAGGCGGTGCATGTTGTAGTCAAAAGAGCCAAATTCACCACAGAAGTCAATTTCGTTTGTAAAGTTGCTATAGATGAATATATTTGTTTAAGTTTTGGACAGGATATTCCAGATACATTGCAATACCAATTGAAACAATAAAATAATTTAAAGCTTTCATGCAATAGTAGAAAAAATTTTATTTCTGCAGTGTTTGATTTAACCTTAACCCTACCATGTACCTCTGGCTCTAGCTATTTCTATTAACATTTATTATTATGCCTATATGTGGACTATGTTTTGATCTAAATTAAGATTTTAATGTTTGAAATTGTAATTTCTTTCAGGGTTTGAGAAATATGAAGAGCCTGTAATATCTGTAAAGTTTTTATGTTATTTGACAAAGTGATTATTTTGAAGATTTCAGTAAAAACAGTTAGAAACAAAGTTTCAACAAAGTAGAATTTTACTCAGGTATCAAATTTGTTTGTTCTGAATTTTGTCTATTTTCCAGGTTTTTGTGAGAATGACAATTTTATAACTTTTTACAGACCTGGTTTTTATAGAAAAATAAGAAAGTTATAGTTGATTTAGAATTTTACGTGTCATTATATTGTATCCTGTGGTTTTGATGAAAGTAGTGTAAAAGTAAAATAGCTCTCAATTCCTTATGAATAAATATATTTGTATAATATTTGGACAGGATATTCCAGATATGTTGTAATGCAAATTGAAACAATAAAATAATTCTAATCTTACATGCAAAAGTAGAAAAAAAATTATTTCTGCAGTGTTTGATTTGATAAGAATGTACCACACGCTATTTGTCTATTATTTTGTGTTATGTCTATCTGTGGACTATGTTTTGATCTAAATTAAGATTCTAATGATTGAAATTGTATTTTCTTTCAGGGTTTGGGAAATATGAAGAGCCTGTAATATCTGTAATGTTTTTATGTTATCTGACAAAGTGGTTATTTTGAATATTTCAGTAAACACAGTTAGAAACAAAGTTTCAACAAAGTACAACTTTAGTCAGGTAACAAATTTGTTTGTTCCGATTTTTTTCTCTTTTCCAGGTTTTTGTAAGAATGACAACCTTATAACTTTTTACAGACCTGGTTTTTATAGAAAAATAAGAAAGATATAGTTGATTTAGAATTTTACGTGTCATTATATTGTATCCTGTGGTTTGATA
>NW_008709175.1:7124-9540 GCF_000327385.1 Lottia gigantea | reverse complement strand
TCATTGCACACCACATAAAGGCATTAGCCTAAAAAAATAAATTTCATGTCAGGTTGAATTGTTGAGAGATCATTAAGGTACGCGGCCTGTAGCACCCTGGGCAAGGGTTTCAACGTTCCATTCGAAAGACTGCGCCTGTTGGATTCAGAGCTGGATTCATTTGTCTTGTAAGGAAAGCTAGAGCGTTACGGGTACGGTCATGTGGAAAACAGGTCTATCAGCTGGTCAATTAGATAGAATTAGATTAAAATTTTTTTAAACAATGTTATGTTGCTGATGAATATGTTTTTGTGATGGAAATAAATTTTAAACTCTTTAAAGATGAATTCTTTAATGCAGCCCCTGGTTTGATTGCTCTGTTGTGTATTTTCCTTTGAGTTTGGATTTGTTTTTAGTCGTCTTTTTTTGGGATGAGTGTCATGAGTGTCATGAGTGTCATGATTGTGAGATGTTGTCTGTGCTGGTGCAGAGCACTGAACAGATAGGCCTTTCTATAGATATCTGCCAGTGCCCTATTCATTCTGCAAGATCTTCACTTTCAGTATGGCTCGAGACAACCATTTGACCTCGCTTTCAGGGATGTTGTCTTTCTGACTACCATTTTTTGTAGCTTGGTAAATATTTCAGTGTATGGAGAAACAACACAGCGTGGGCTAAGAAGGGTTGACTGCAGTTGGTTTTGACATCACATCTCTGCACCAGGTTAGAGTGGCGAGAACTTTCTCACGCTTCGTCTCATTAAAACTTCCCAACGCACTGGCATCTCATACTGAAGCAATAGAGACACGCCTCGATGTATCCCCTCATAAATCAACACAAACAATTATAAGGAATAGCCTTTAATTTCCTTACTTTCACAATTTAATGAATGTAAACAACGAATTTCACGACTGCGTCCGCCATGTTTGTTGGCAATCGAAAGTAGATGCTAGTCTTGATTGTCACACTACCAAGGCTTAATATCCGCTCAAGTCTCGGTTGTCATACAATGTAATTTCATTAGAGGCCAAACCGCCCCAACACCATTTCGTCCTCGGTAAATGAATTTGTCTTGACACAACTCTAACTCGACATTTGGACGGATTTTACCAAATGGGGAGGTAGTTTGAACAACTTGAAATGTTTGCAATCGTAAATAATTAAGGGATTCGCAACTTTTATTATTTTTGCCATGATACCATTGGGCGAAGTGGTAAAGAGGGCGAAATGACGTGAAAATACCTTTATCGACTCTTAAATCTGAGAGCTAGTTACAGGAAAAGATAACCCAGTCTGTACTAAGCTGACTTCGGACTACAACTAACTGACAAATTCACCCATTTCACTCTTTTTTCGCTAAATAAAGAGAAAACTCGTGTTTTTACCACAAATTAGCATCTTTTGTCCACGAAACTCGATTAAAGAGCTGTCCATTGTTAAACTTAAGAAGCATAAAATGTGCCAGAGTCCCTGTCAACCGGTGGACGTCTCGATTTGTTTAAAAGTATGTCTGATATAAGCAACAACTAAGTCAAACATGACTGGCAAATAAGATTATACACATCCCTAAAGCATTGTGTCATTTTGTGGGGAATGAGGCACTTATTTTAAGGAAGAAGTAGATTTAATCATTTTGTTTAATTCATTTTGTTTCTTTTTTTTTAATCAAAAGAACATAATTCTTAGACGTTTTTTTTATGTCTTTATCAAATTTTTGGTGTGTGGCAAAGGAGAGAAGACACTGCGATGGTTTTTGTTTAAAAGAATAACAAAGAAATTGTCCAAACAGTAGGCTCTATTAGTCTGTTTCAAGATGTTTCCTCTCCACTTGAAAGGTGATTTCCACCAGAGACAGAACAGGAGACGACTCAATCCTCCTTCAAAAGTCAGGCTTCATGCGCCTCGATCGTGAACTTTAATCAATCATTAAAAAAAATGTTGACATCATTCAATGGAGTTGTCCCCCTTAGACTGTAAATGACGTAGGTCGTAGACTTGATTGTCCTATAAGGAATAAAAAGGTTCTGGTACCTTAGTCTCGAATATCAAACAAATTGAAATAGAGTAGAAATAACAAAATGGCGGGCTTTTGTCAGAAGTTTCCACTGTACTCTACATCAGTTTAAAGAGGATAGGACGAAATCTAACAACTGATTTGGCAATCAGGAGATTGGATCACATTCTTTTAAGTTTTTCCGAGGACTGCAAACAGATTTTGATCCTTGGCTTGTCTTTCTTTAGCCTAAACTATGAATACAAAATCTTGAGGCGGTGCATGTTGTAGTCAAAAGAGCCAAATTCACCACAGAAGTCAATTTCGTTTGTAAAGTTGCTATAGATGAATATATTTGTTTAAGTTTTGGACAGGATAGTCCAGATACATTGCAATACCAATTGAAACAATAAAATAATTTAAAGCTTTCATGCAATAGTAGAA
>NW_008709175.1:4678-5961 GCF_000327385.1 Lottia gigantea | reverse complement strand
AGTGTTTGATTTGGTAAGAATGTACCACACGCTATTTATCTGTTATTTTGTGTTATGTCTATTTGTGAACTATGTTTTGATCTAAATTAAGATTCTAATGATTGAAATTGTAATTGCTTTCAGGGTTTGAGAAATATGAAGAGCCTGTAATATCTGTAAAGTTTTTATGTTATTTGACAAAGTGACTATTTTGAAGATTTCAGTAAAAACAGTTAAAAACAAAGTTTCAACATAGTACAACTTTACTCAGGTATGAAATTTGTTTGTTCCGATTTTTTTCTCTTTTCCAGGTTTTTGTAAGAATGACAACCTTATAACTTTTTACAGACCTGGTTTTTATAGAAAAATAAGAAAGTTATAGTTGATTTAGAATTTTACGCGTCATTATATTGTATCCTGTCTTTTTGATGAAAGTAGTGTAAAAGTAAAATAGCTCTCAATCCCTTATGAATAAATGTATTTGTATTATTTTTGGACAGAATATTCCAGATATGTTGTAATGCAAACTGAAACAATAAAATAATTTTAATCTTACATGCAAAAGTAGAAAAAAAATTATTTCTGCAGTGTTTGATTTGTTATGAAGGTACCTCTAGCAATTTGTCTATTTTTAACGTTATACCTGTTTGTGGACTATGTTTTGATCTAAATTAAGATTCTAATGATTGAAATTGTAATTTCTTTCAGGGTTTGGGAAATATGAAGAGCCTGTAATATCTGTAAAGTTTTTATGTTATTTGACAAAGTGATTATTTTAAAGATTTCAGTAAAAACAGTTAAAAACAAAGTTTCAACATAGTACAACTTTACTCAGGTAACAAATTTGTTTGTTCCGATTTTTTTCTCTTTTCCAGGTTTTTGTGAGAATGACAATCTTATAACTTTTTACAGACCTGGTTTTTATAGAAAAATAAGAAAGTTATAGTTGATTTAGAATTTTACATGTCATTATATTGTATCCTGTGGTTTTGATGAAAGTAGTGTAAGAGTAAAATAGCTCTCAATTTCTTATGAATAAATATATTTGTATAAATTTTGGACGGGATATTCCAGATATGTTGTAATGCAAATTGAAACAATAAAATAATTTTAATCTTACATGCAAAAGTAGAAAAAAATTATTTCTGCAGTGTTTGATTTGCTATGAAGGTACCTCTAGCAATTTGTCTATTTTAAACGTTATACCTGTTTGTGGACTATGTTTTGATCTAAATTAAGATTCTAATGATTGAAATTGTAATTTCTTTCAGGGTTTGGGAAATATGAAGAGTCTGTAATATCGT
>NW_008709175.1:1308-3147 GCF_000327385.1 Lottia gigantea | reverse complement strand
TTACAGGTAAGAAAACTGCACTGACATTTCTTACTGGATCAATGGAGACAAACTTCAACATATTCTCTAGAAAATCAACACAAACATTGATATAGAATAGACTTTAATTCACTTATTTTCACAATTTTTTTTAATATAAACAATGAATTTCAAAACTGTCCGCCATATTTGTTTACAATACGCTTCGCCTCATATGTTTTCTATTTTCTATTGGGTACCTGACCTCCATGTGGCTGTGCCATAATGCATAATTTAGATTATTTAATCCTCTATTTTTTAAAGGAAACCCTGTATTAAAGTTTTTTTTATAAGTTGTCAGTTAACAATGTAAGGGAAAGAAAACTCTCATCTCCACATGATAATAGTCTTGATTGTCACACTAAAATGCGTAATAGACGTTAAAGTCTTGATTGTCACACAACGTAATATTCTTATTGGCAAAACCGCCCAAATGTCACTTCGTCCCGGGTAATTAAATTTGTTTTGCTATGATTCTAGGACGATATTGAGGCAGTTTCTACCAAATTAAAAGGTAAGAAACGTATGCAGTCGTAAATGATTAAAGAATTCGCAAGTTTTATTATTTTTTTATATGAGACCACGGAGGCGAAGTGGTAAAGAGGGCGAAATGACGTTAAAATACCTTTATTGACTCTTAAATCTGAGAGCTAATGACAGGAAAAGATAACTCAGTCCATACTAAGCCAACTTCAGACTACAAATAACTAACAAACTAACCTATTTTACTCTATTTTGCTAAATAAAGAGAAAACTAATAAATCTACCACAAATTAAGATCTTTTTAAGTGAAACTAGATTAAAGAGCTGTCCATTGTTAAACGTGTTAACGTCTTGATTTGTTTAAAAATATGTTTGTTATAGGCAACAAGTTAGTCAAACATGACCTGCAAATAAGATGATACACATCCCTAAAACACTGTGTCATTTTGTGGGGAATGCAGCACCTATTCTAAGGAAGAAGTAGGCTGAATTATTTGTTTTAATTCATTCTCCTTCTTCGTTTTAAATCCAAAGAACATCACTCTGAGGCGTTTGATTTTTTTTTTTTATGTCTTTATCCACTTTTCTTTGGCGTGTAGCAAACGAGAGAAGGCACTGCGGTGGTTTTTGCTGTCTGGTTTTTTGTCCACATAAATTTTTGCTTATCATTTTCTGAACTCAGAAGTAAAATGAATGGAGACTTAACGTCTTACATTTCTGCAGGTGCTAATGAAGACTGGGCTGTGTAGCCTCCCTACAATGTCATTGCACACCACATAAAGGCATTAGCCTAAAAAAAAAAAGAAAGAAATTTCATGTGAGGTTGAAGTTTTGAGAGATCATTAAAGGTACGCGGCCTGTAGCCCGCTGGGCAAAGGTTTCAACGTTCCATTCGAAAGACTGCGCCTGTTGGATTCAGCTAATGAAGACGGGCTGTGTAGCCTACCTACAATGTCATTGCACACCACATAAAGGCATTAGCCTAAAAAAAAAAGAAAGAAATTTCATGTGAGGTTGAAGTTTTGAGAGATCATTAAAGGTACGCGGCCTGTAGCCCGCTGGGCAAAGGTTTCAACGTTCCATTCGAAAGACTGCGCCTGTTGGATTCAGCTAATGAAGACGGGCTGTGTAGCCTACCTACAATGTCATTGCACACCACATAAAGGCATTAGCCTAAAAAAAAAAGAAAGAAATTTCATGTGAGGTTGAAGTTTTGAGAGATCATTAAGGTACGCGAAATACTGCACCTGTTGGATTCAGCTAATGAAGATGGGCTGTGTAGCCTACCTAAAAAAAAAAAAAAAGAAAGAAGAGATGTCATGTCAGGTGAATGTGAGA
>NW_008709175.1:0-1258 GCF_000327385.1 Lottia gigantea | reverse complement strand
TTGACTGCAGTTGGTTTTGACATCACATCTCTGCACCAGGTTAGAGTGGCGAGAACTTTCTCACGCTTCGTCTCATTAAAACTTCCCAACGCACTGGCATCTCATACTGAAGCAATAGAGACACGCCTCGATGTATCCCCTCATAAATCAACACAAACAATTATAAGGAATAGCCTTTAATTTCCTTACTTTCACAATTTAATGAATGTAAACAACGAATTTCACGACTGCGTCCGCCATGTTTGTTGGCAATCGAAAGTAGATGCTAGTCTTGATTGTCACACTACCAAGGCTTAATATCCGCTCAAGTCTCGGTTTTCATACAATGTAATTTCATTAGAGGCCAAACCGCCCCAACACCATTTCGTCCTCGGTAAATGAATTTGTCTTGACACAACTCTAACTCGACATTTGGACGGATTTTACCAAATGGGGAGGTAGTTTGAACAACTTGAAATGTTTGCAATCGTAAATAATTAAGGGATTCGCAACTTTTATTATTTTTGCCATGATACCATTGGGCGAAGTGGTAAAGAGGGCGAAATGACGTTAAAATACCTTTATCGACTCTTAAATCTGAGAGCTAGTTACAGGAAAAGATAACCCAGTCTGTACTAAGCTGACTTCGGACTACAACTAACTGACAAATTCACCCATTTCACTCTTTTTTCGCTAAATAAAGAGAAAACTCGTGTTTTTACCACAAATTAGCATCTTTTGTCCACGAAACTCGATTAAAGAGCTGTCCATTGTTAAACTTAAGAAGCATAAAATGTGCCAGAGTCCCTGTCAACCGGTGGACGTCTCGATTTGTTTAAAAGTATGTCTGATATAAGCAACAACTAAGTCAAACATGACTGGCAAATAAGATTATACACATCCCTAAAGCATTGTGTCATTTTGTGGGGAATGAGGCACTTATTTTAAGGAAGAAGTAGATTTAATCATTTTGTTTAATTCATTTTGTTTCTTTTTTTTAATCAAAAGAACATAATTCTTAGACATTTTTTTATATCTTTATCAAATTTTTGGTGTGTAGCAAAGGAGAGAAGACACTGCGATGGTTTTTGTTTAAAAGAATAACAAAGAAATTGTCCAAACAGTAGGCTCTATTAGTCTGTTTCAAGATGTTTCCTCTCCACTTGAAAGGTGATTTCCACCAGAGACAGAACAGGAGACGACTCAATCCTCCTTCAAAAGTCAGGCTTCATGCGCCTCGATCGTGAACTTTAATCAATCATTAAAAAAAATGTTGACA
>NW_008709174.1:6928-9518 GCF_000327385.1 Lottia gigantea | reverse complement strand
AGTTCCTGTCTTAATTGAGTTTGAAGTCAGTTTGACCTGATGTTTCTAAGAATGGGGGAATTTTGGTGGATTATTTGTCGTATAATATGTCCGACCATGCCCCACTTCCCCCTATGTTAAAGTGTATGACCCAATCCTTGACGAGAGCATATAGTTAGTTTAGTTGAAGAAATGGCTATTGATGTTAGTCCTCGATTGATACGCCACCCCCATCCTGCCACGGGTGAATTCTATTAGGAGAATTACTTACCCGTTTTTAGTTCTATCCACCAGATTCAAAGTCAAGTTTTATAACTGGAACTGTTGAGAACTTCCCAGCTAATCTGATGTTCACCATCTATTGAGTTTCAGTTCAGTCAGCTCTGGACTGGTTAACAAGATGTGTTTTATTAGCAGTTATATCGAAATCCGATTACTATTTGTACTAATATATCCTTATATTTGCTATCCAATTACCATTTGTAGTAATCTATCCTTATAATTGCTATCCAATTACCATTTGCAATAAACTATTGTAATGTTTGTCTATTAAAATTGTTAATTGCTTTTAATAAGTGACACTTTTTTATATCTCAAGAACATTTTGGTTCCTTCTGGAATCTGCTCAATAACTTGACAATTTAACTCCAGAATCTAACTACACAACAATCCTTCAAGATATTTCAACCACTGAACGATTTTTGTCCGTTTAAAGAAAGTGAAAACAAATATTATGAAGTTAAACGAAGGCAACTTGTTTTATTTTTAGACCGAAGTTCAAATCTTAAGTCTTGAGTTAGTTTTTTTTCATCTCGTCAAATTTAGTTGGTTTGTGAAAATTTCTTCAGTTTGAAGTTGACTTTATGAAGAAAAGGGTCGAGTTTTTCTTTTCTTCCTTTAATTGGAATGCTTCTTCGTTCAAAATGTGACCTTTCAGTCAAAAAGTTAAGAATATAAAAATTCCATCAAGAAGATGTGATTCTTTTCTACAAATTGTGTATAAAATTTCTTAATTGTGACCGTAATTAATTAACACTTTTCGATATTTAACCGTGATCTGGAGTAAATAAAAGATCTAATTTTTTGGTTAGATCTATAATTGTGGTCATAATTGGATTAAATGGGTTTTGGAAATAGTACTATCGTCAGTGCAATACAATGGTTGTACCTTGTGTTTTAATACAGATATAAGTGAATTAAAGGGCAAAGTGATGTCTAAAATAGAATAGAATTGAGTTTAAAATCTAAATTCAGTACTGGTAGGAGTTTATAAGAGTCTTTTGGTACATTTCTGGGATCAAGAAGGTGGAATGTGACGCCCTGTAGTAGGCGTTTTAAAAACTGAACTGGAGGCTGATGTCATTCAGGTATCAGAGTAACTCATGGAGTTTAATTTTCACGATTACGTCACAAGATATAAATATACTTCAATTGATAAATCCCTGACCGCCATCTTTAACAGGTGACTGAATATTTCGTAAAACAACAGTGTATCACCCTCAAGTTTAAGTGATATTACAAAAAGGCAGAAGTACAATTACAGTGTAGTAGGTGATGCCACTAAAAGACAATGGTACCACAGTGGATAACTCTCTAGAATATAATCCAGAGTTATGTGATGCCTGGTGTTTCTTTAAGCAGACAATAGTACAACAGTGGACCACCCTCTGGAATATAACCCGGAGTAAGGTGACGCCTGGTGTTTCTATACAGAGACAATAGTACAACAGTGAACCACCCTTCTAGAATATAATCTAGAGTTTGTTGATATCTAGTGTTACAATCAACAGACAATAGCACAACAGAGGACCACCCTCTAGAATATAACCCAGAGTAAGGTGACGCCCGGTGTTTCTATAAACAGACAATAGTACAACAGCGAACTACTCGGTGATGTCTGGTGTTTCTATAAACAGACAATAGTACAACAGTGGCCCACCCTCTGGAATATATCCCAGGGTTTGGTGATGCCTGGTGTTTCTATAAACAGACAGTAGTACAACAGTGAACCACTCTCTAGAATACAACCCTGGGTTTGGTGATGCTTGGTGTTTCTATAAACAGACAATAGCACAACGGTGGACCATAATCTGGAATATAACCCAGGGTTAGGTGATGTCTGATGTTTCTATAAACAAACAATAATATAAGTGTGGATCACTCTCTAGAATTTATCTACTATATGCAAATGTAGGTCAGTGATGTGGATGCACGTGCAAATTCTGTACCACATTATATAACTGTATGGCTAATAGACGCGCGTGTAGATCAAGTGAATTTCTGGATATTACTAAAGAGTTTCATTCAAACTTTCACGTATATATACATAAGACAATATAAAATATTAATATAATTAGGTCAGTGACTAATATGCACGTGTAGTTTTACCTCATGATATTATAAATAGATCAGGACGTGTAAAATTGTCAGTTTAATGTCGAGGTCGGGAGGATATGACTGTCACACAATGTACGCCAGGGGATGTTCTGTGTTCTTTTGGAAGGTAAGTACTTTGTTCTGGCCTCGAGACTCAAACCCTTTGCCAATTTTCATATATCTGAATTTGATCTTCAATATTTTCATCTCCGAAAACAAAGTAGACTGTATGATT
>NW_008709174.1:0-727 GCF_000327385.1 Lottia gigantea | reverse complement strand
AGTCGTATATCTGGAGGGACGATGGTGCAGTTTAGTTGCAGTAAAGGAATTGGTCGGTTGTCAGAATTGTTTCAAGGGGAGTCCGTTTGTCCACCTGCAGCTACAGGCCTTGGATTAGAGAGAGGTTGGTGAATGAAAGAACGTCCTGATGACCTTGAAATATCCAAGATGGCGATACAGTCTGACGTGAATAGCTGGTCGGGTGGAGTTGACAAATCTTTAACGAATGCCTGTGATCAATTTTCGTCTTGATGTTAAATGAGTTAAAATAACAGTTGTTTTGACTAAGTTAATTCACTTACTAACAGCTATCTACCTAGTTTCAGTATGTACTAAACGTTGACTTTTGACCTATTGACCGACTAGGACAGTGGTTCCCGACCTTTTTCAGCCTTCACACCCCTGGAGTAATCATTTGAACCCCTCACACCCCAAAAACAATGGACTTTCAAAACATTGTAAATTTTATAATAATCACACATAATAATGAATATATAATAATAGATATATAATAATGGATATATAATAATTTATATATAATAATGGATATATAATAATAGATATATGATAATGTATATATAATAATGGATATATAATAATGGATATCTAATAATGGATATATAATAATGGATATATAATAATGGATATATAATAATAGATATATAATAATTTATATATAATAATGGATATATAGTAATAGATATATAATAATGTATATATAATAAGG
>NW_008709173.1:2375-3314 GCF_000327385.1 Lottia gigantea | reverse complement strand
ATTACCTAAAATGGTCTGTTGTATTATATATATGTTATAAATTTTATTTGTAAACTGTTTTAAATACTTTTATTACCAATTGAAAGTCAGTCTTGTTACATTTTGGTAAAGATTTTTTCTGTGATATTTTTAATTGTTAGGTTACTATTGTTATTTGTTGAAAACTAGAATTTTACAAACATTTTACCTTTTGCATGTAAATTATCTTTGTTTGTTTATGACTAAAATAATTATTTAAAATAATTATTAGGTTTAGAGATCTTGAAATATGACTAAAAGAGAAAATTTTGATTTTTAAAATAGATAACTGTGTTTAGTCTTTTTTTCTTCATAATCCACTCTGTTTCCATAGCAACAAAAGCAAGTTTATTGTGGTGATTCATTGAAAATCACATTGTTATTGCGAACACCCAAATATGGTCTTTCAAAATATCCATTGGTTTGGGGTTTTTTATTTGCATTTTAACATACCACTGGCTTATTTGTATATACTTCCTTGACTTTGGCTGCATTGTGAAATAAAGTGTATTCCACAGCAGCATATTACATGGAAAAACTGTAGTCTGAAAGGGTTAATGGTTTTGACACCATTTTGGGGGGCAACTCCTGGCCTGTAACTTTACAATTTGAAATAAAATGTTATTGTTGTATCATAGAACACAAAGAGAAGTTGAAAGACGTCAAATGTTAGTTGATAATTTAACATCTAAAGAAAAACAATTAGACCAGGCATTTCGTAATGAGAGTGGTGCTGGAAGGTTAGTTATGTTTATTTGAGCAAAAATTAAAAAAAAAATTGTCTTGGCTATGCTTACTTCTGTCTTGGTATTTATTTTATTGGAAAGGCATTTTCAATGCCAATACTTCTGATGCTAAAATCTAAATATATGTAAATGATTATTCCTTATTTCGTAATGCATATGCTTACTCTTGATAACA
>NW_008709173.1:0-1195 GCF_000327385.1 Lottia gigantea | reverse complement strand
CACTTTTTAGTTCTGAAAATGATGTTTATCAATTGTTTATGTTTGATATATCAGTTGCTAAGATGTTGTTATTTGTTATTTTCCAGGTTATTGGGTTATTATTGTAGTGTTATTTATTACTATGATTGTTATTGTTGCTGTACCATACAATGGAAAACCATAACAGCCTTATCTAGAGTCATCATTTGATTTGGATACTTGTGATATCTTTCTATAATTCCAATAATTGTCTATTAAGGAACTTTCTTTTGTGCAATATGATGTAAAGTAAATTGTTATTTTTTTACTGTCAAAATATTTAATTAATTTAAAATACAGCACAGAATTAAATATTAATAAGGGATACAGATCAAATTATTTTCTGAAAAGGAATAAGGATGTTCTAGCTATCTGTATCACTTATCATAATGAAATTGGGATGTCTAGTTTGTCTATAATTAAAGACATGCAATCAAGGCTGTTAATTCATCATTATATTTGTAATATTTTTATGAAAGAAAGTCAATAACTGCCTGAATACTGTCAGTCAACTCTACCTCAATTACAGACAAATCAGATGTCATATTTGCATTTTGGAAAGGGATATGTGCTGCTCTATTAGCAAGGAAAGCAAATAACTATTCTTTTATGATTTCTCCATATTTCTAACTTGTAAAAATCACAATATTATGCTCACTTATTATATAAAATGAAGTAAAATGGAAATATTATTTTTATTGACCTGTATATATGTAATAATCTTTATATTGTTAGTTGTACAACCAAAACAAGTATCATTTTATTATTGTATGTACATTAAGTTGTCTTTGTTTTTTGATACAATTTCAATTTTCAAGACTGATTCTTGTATTTTTACACCAATTCTCTTTTATTGAAAAATTTTAACATCTAAGTCTGTGAAATTATGCCATATGTTAACACAGATAAAGACATTGAACATTTAACATTGACCACTCAGTAAAAACAGCAATACATACTTAGTCTATAATCTAGTTCCATCTGATTCTTGTCGTTTATCTAAACGTCAATGATCATACAGAAGGTTCAGATTCTTGCCTAGCCACACATTTTTCTGGCCTTTTAGATGGTTATCAAATGAACTATGGAACGCAGTTAGCTAAATTAAACAATTTAACATGGTCTGAAGTAGTACTATTCAGTGCCATATAAACGACGTAATACGTTATTGCCTCCC
>NW_008709172.1:1678-3316 GCF_000327385.1 Lottia gigantea | reverse complement strand
CATCGGGTTTACTGATATTTTCCGTTAATGGATAGGTAAGCTTGTTAATTCAAGACAAAGGTCATTGCGAAAATGTCCGAGACAAGCCGAGTGATGTAATCGGGAGTACTGATATTTTCCGTATTTGGATAGGTAAGCTCGCTCATTCAAGACAGAGGCCCTTGCGAAAATTTCCGAGAAAACCCGAATGATACAATCGGGATTACCGTAAACTGACACAACCTCTGTCCACATTTTTACCGCATTTTCCTAAAATCGTGGTTTAACCACGTAAAACTTATTTTTTCTTTAAATTTTCAGCCTTTAGTGCTGCTTTTGCAAAAATGTTCCGTTCGATGTTTTAAAACACCAGTGAGCCAAAATAAACAAAAACTTCTGTCATCCTAGTAATATTCAGATAGATAAGTAATATTTATATAGTTTGAACTATTGTGAAAAGAGTAGGAAACTTGGTAGAGTAAGCATAAGTGGTTCAAGCAGATGAGTGGAGCCTTACCTCTGGGGAAATTTCCTTAAATATATGCCGCATAAATCAAGTAAATACCGGTTAATGTAATGACTATCAAATTCACAGGCCATGGTGTTCTGTGTGGTGTTTGTAGGGTGACGGGGAGGGATTGAGTGCTAAAAGGGGGTCGAGTAGGGGCCACAAAAGCAATATCAGAAAGTTAAGAAATGTAAGAGTGAGGGAGGGGCTGGGGGAGTCTGCTGAAATGCCAATGGGAACAAATACAGGCGAGATGGGATAAGAACAAAAACTACCCTTCGAAATGGCAGTGTCAATGAGAAAAATTAAATAGAACTACCTTTTTGACCCCAAATTTATGACAACATTTTTGATATGTATGTGAATTTAATTAATTTACAATTTACCCTGAACTTCATTAATGTTTGGGGTCCTTTGCAAATTAAATATTTTAAGAAAACAAAAATCTGAAAGTTTTAGAACTAGCTATATGCAGTCTGCATAGTGGTGCACATGAGGTGCTCAAACACAAATAGATTTTTTTGCGTGAAAACTGACAAGGTTACAATGCTGAATATTTATACCAATATTCACATGGACTATCTGGACATGTCAGAAAAAACAGAACTCAAATATCTGCCATAGAACAGAAAATAATATTTGACATTTTTTATGCATATTGGCCATGGCCATAGAGGCAATTATGGCCTTTAGCCAACTTTTTCAAATTTTTACTCAAGTTTTGATCTTTTCCAACTAATTAGACCCCAAGGACTTAAAAAAACAGTGCTTCCAAAGTAAGGCAGATATGGAATCGCGGTTTGTGGCATTGTAAAGCTAAGATTTCAAACTATTTGCTGTGTAAATTTCATCTTCCTATCTCAACTGGTTTGGCCGTGGTGAAGCTGCAAAATTTGAATTTTCAAAAAAGGCAAAATTGGTCAATTTCAACAGGTAGCTACCTGTGGTACCAAAATCCATTTTTGGGTCGAATTTTTTTGGTCTCGGAAATCGATGTAACTCGGTTTTTTGGACTCGGTGCTTCTCTAGCTCTCCCCCAATGTGCATAAAAGTGAATTCTGAGCACTTTTTTTTTGCGGAAAAGTGCCAAAAAATCCGGTTTTTCATGGACAAAACTGAAACGCTCAGTGCTTCCAAAGTAAGGCAGATAT
>NW_008709172.1:0-1020 GCF_000327385.1 Lottia gigantea | reverse complement strand
GTCTTGGAAATCGATGTAACCTGGTTTTTTGGACTCGGTGCTTCCCTAGGAGTCCCCCAATGCCTATAAAACTTGATTCTGAGAACTTTTTTATTTTGCGAAAAAGTGCCAAAAAATCCGGATTTTCATGAGGAAAACGGAATCGCCCAGAACTTTCTTGGTAGAGCAGCTATGGAATCGCGGTTTGTGGCATTGCAAAGCTAACATTTGAAAGTATTTTGTGGCAAAATTTCAGCTTCCTACCTCAACTGGTTTGGCCGTGGTGAAGCATCAAAATTTGGATTTTGAAAAAAGTCAAAATTGGTCTATTTCAACAGGTAGCTACCTGTGGGTCCAAAATACATTTTTGGGTCGAATTTTTTGGGTCTTGGAAATCTTGCAAAAACTTCATAATTAAAACACAATTCCGTTGTCTTACAGTGACAAGACATTTGACACTATATAGCTTAAAACAGACGCATAAAATTCTGGCCGCATGGTTAGTCTACATTAAAATGAAAACATAGTGACTATAGTCTGTCAGGAGCAATACATATCTCTGAACAAATTTAAAAAAAACAAATTCAACGTACCCACAAATGTAATAAGACAACAGTGTCTCTTTAAATTCGATTAAATTTCTGTACAGCGAGGTTTATTACATAGTTGAACATTATTCTTGACAACTAACAATCATTAAAACCAGGTCAATTTTAGCGAGAGAATAACGTACCAACATTACAATCTCTTCAACATGTACGAAACATATTACATACGTATTTATTCTTAAAGAGGTGTGGTGTAAACTATGATGAAGATATTTAAGAATTATGCAAATAAACAATCTATATAATATTCATACTCTGTTATAGGTCAACATAGGGTACTTTTGTTTTATAACCTGTCAGATGAAGGATGTAAAAGGAAAGCCTACAGTTGTTTAACAAGTCTAGACATTTATCGGCATATCGTTGAGACCAATCATCGTCATCAATTTGGTTGATGGGAGGGGTGGCGCAAATTGCATATCCAAATCATACT
>NW_008709171.1:0-2680 GCF_000327385.1 Lottia gigantea | reverse complement strand
TTTTGTAATTTGGCTTTTTATATTTCCTTCTAGTAAACCTGTTTGATTTTGATATACACTTTTATATTTGCTTTAGTAAATCATGTTTTTTTGTCATAAATTATATTATTTTATATTTACAATATAACATTCAAAGAGTTAAAATCACCATGGACAGTGGCGTATTTAGGAGATGGGTCATCGGCCTATGCCCCCGCCCCTCCTCTCAGACTCAAAATCCATTTTAAGCCATCTGAATCTGAAGGGGCTTCTCATTTTGCACCCCCTCCACTACTTTAGGCATTTTCTAGATACGCCCCTGAGCCTGGTCCTTCTTTTTGACGCGCCTTAGTAGCTCTACAGTCTCAAACTACAGGAATACTAAGACTGTTTTCGAGCCTACGTAACATGTATGATGTAGAATATTTTGCTGGTGGATAAGTGAAAGTCTTAATTTTCCTCTTACTTTTTCCAATATTTTTGGGTCAGAACAACTTTTTCAAGTCAAGTTACAATAATACACTTATAGGTTATACGGTTTTTTGTGTGTTTTGCTTTTAAATAAACGTTAGTAATATTATCGAATCTTTCGTATATTTCTTGACCTATCTGATGGATGAATGAACCAGTGGCATTTCTAGGAAACATTAGGACAGGGGCCGATCGGTGCACGGTAAATATGGTCACAGTAATACAAGCACAAGGTATTTTAGTTACAGTAATACGGGCACAAGATATTTTAGTTACAATAATACGAGCACAAGGTATTTTGGTTACAGTAATACGGGCACAAGTTATTGTAGTTACAGTAATACGGGCACAAGGTATTTTAGTTACAGTAATACGAGCACAAGGTATTTTAGTTACAATAATACGGGCACAAGGTATTTTAGTTACAGTAATACGAGCACAAGGTATTTTGGTTACAGTAATACGGGCACAAGTTACTGTAGTTACAGTAATACGGGCACAAGGTATTTTAGTTACAATAATACGAGCACAAGGTATTTTAGTTACAGTAATACGAGCACAAGGTATTTTAGTTACAGTAATACGAGCACAAGGTATTTTAGTTACAGTAATACGGGCACAAGGTATTTTAGTTACAGTAATACAGGCACAAGTTATTTTAGTTACAGTAATACGGGCACAAGTTATTTTAGTTACAGTAATACGGGCACAAGGTATTTTGGTCAATTTCTTTTTAATCATTTAACATATTAAGAGAATAGCGAAAAGAAAATTGGTTTATTTCATGGTTCCCTGCTCGGCCCCTCACCTAATGTTGCATAAAAACGCATTTAGTAGAAGCACAGGTTATAGATTATCATTGATAGATCCTAGAATTTTGTATTACTTTCAACGTTTCAATGTGGATCTCACATCGTCCCCAGGAAGATAATGAATTCTATTTCTGAAATAGCTCTGTACGTCTACATATACACTTGAACAACCCGAATTTGTCCTTTTTTAGGAAACGTGAGGGCTTCTCATAGGTCCGCGCTCGCGCCATTCATACAATGACAAACGATAATATTATTGTAGTTTGTCAAATAACGAGCTTTTACTTTGCCAAATTTTCAAAATTTTATCGATTTTGAGTATGGGATCAAATTTCTTAGGTTCAAAACCCTATTTCAACGTTTAAGAAAAATATTGAACTTACCAGGTCTTTGGTTAAATTCGTAAATCAAGTAAGAGATATATTTCTCTTCAATTTGGCGTATATTTAGCTTAGTTTTAACCACTTAAACCAATTAACTATTGATACAAGATACTATTGGTTAAATCTTTCAGATAAGGTAAGGAATATGTTTCTCCAGATCTTAATCTTAATTGTCTAAACTAATCTAAGAAAATCAGACAGCCCCTTTAACTTTGTGTTGTTTTCATTACAAATACCGGGACAACATTGGGCAGGGACCTCCTGACCACACGGAATCACTCGAAAAAGGAAATATCTGTAGCACGATATCTAATCAGATTATTTCTTGTCTCAGAGCACTGGAAGTAGCGTTTTCGGGCTTCTACTTCCGTGAAATGGCCTGCAGACCACGCTAAAGTACGCTTATATATATTTTGAAGGTAAAATAGCGATTAATCATCAAAACCCAAAAAATCACGATATTTCATCAGAAAATGTCTTGTCTCAGATAGCTTAGACCCCCCATCAGTGGAACCCAATTTCAGTTCATAACATCAAATTTCAGTAGGTTTTTATTAACGATTAGCGATATTACAATTATTAATTTTCTGAAACACTATATAGCTACAATAACAAACAGTAAAACTCTGGGCAAATTACAAATTGCAAATTTGACATCACATAATCAAAAGAGACTGTGGTTCTGAATAGTGAATTCTGGATACTGAAATTCCGGGAAAACGTGACCAGATAACACGAATCTTCTTTTGTATCCCTTCAGTTCGCCGCTACTTAGCTTCATCAAATACATGGTGATTAACACAGATAAATATTATATAACTTTGTTATAAAAATAATTTGTAACTAGAAATATAAATTGTAGAAAGCATAAAGTTTATGTAAATGTATATTAAATACTGGAATGGAATATAAAAGCCAATATAGAAAACATTGAGAGTAAATGATCAATATGGAATAAATAGATAAACCATTTAAGAAAGCTGGCCCCGTATTCTCGAAACGATCTTAGCGCTAGGATGTGTAGATCAATGTTAG
>NW_008709170.1:79527-80407 GCF_000327385.1 Lottia gigantea | reverse complement strand
TGTCTCAAGCTTAAGCCATGCAAGTCTAAGTTCAGGCTTGTTCCTTTCGGGGAGCGAGCCGAAACTGCGAACGGCTCATTAGTCAGATAAGGTTCCTTGGCTAAAAGCGGGTCGGTTTTAATGGATAACTGTGGTAATTCTAGAGCTAATACATGCAACGCACCGTGGTCCCCGTAGTCTTCTCGTCTCGGGGAAACGGCATTTATTCTCTGGACCAGATCGCCCTAGCCTGCGAAGCTACCGTCAAAAGTAGCGACGGGGCGAAGCGACAAGTGTTGAAATCCGAATAACTGTGCCGATCGCGGGGTCTTTCCGGGCCCCCGACGACTTTGCCATGAAGTGTCTGTCCCATCAATTGGCGATGGTCGGCGACCTGCCTACCACGGTGTTGACGGGTAACGGGGAATCAGGGTTCGATTCCGGAGAGGGAGCCTGCGAAACGGCTACCACCTCCAAGGAGGGCAGCAGGCGCGCAACTTACCCAATCCCGACACGGGGAGGTAGTGACGAAAAATAACGTGGCGGGGCCCTTTCGTGGTCGCCGCGGGCGGAATGAGCGCAATTTAAAAGAGTGTGCGAGGAGCTATTGGAGGGCAAGCCTGGTGCCAGCAGCCGCGGTAATTCCAGCTCCAATAGCCTATATCGGAGTTGCTGCGGTTAAAAAGCTCGTCGTTGGATCTCGGAGGCGGCACGGTCGGGCGCGATACGCTGCGGGTCCGACCGGCGATTTCTCGGCCGTCCCTAACCAGCGCGCGNGGCGAGGTGGACTTCGCGGTCCTGCCTCGTTTTTCTCCTTCACGGGAGAGAACCCGCCGCATTTTCTGTCTACCTTGAAAAAATTAGAGTGCTAAAGGCAGGCTAAAACCCCGAGCCTGAATAT
>NW_008709170.1:78603-79477 GCF_000327385.1 Lottia gigantea | reverse complement strand
GCCGCCGGCCACTTCTCCCCACGGTCGTCAACCTTATTTTTCCCACTATCAGGACACAAATTTGTTGTTGCGAGCCGTCGTTTGTTTCGGCGGCCGTCTCACTTAAAATGAAACGTTAAACGTACGACCGTAGGCGTTGGATCACTCGGCTCGTGCGTCGATGAAGAGCGCGGCCTGACGCGTTAAGTGATGTGAATTGCAGTGAAGATCATCGACGTCTCGAACGCACATGGCGGCAGCGGGTCCTCCCGCGGCCACGTTCGTCCGAGGGCCGGCAGGAAAAACTCCCCAAGACTGGGAGTCGCGACTGGCGTCTTGACGCTGGGTCCCGTCTCCTTAAAGGTAGACCGTTTTGTACGTTCAGCTCTTTTTTTGGACGAAGCGGCTGGAGGATAGAATCTGCTGAGACAGAGTCGTGGAGGTGACGAAAGGAAAGGAGGCCCGTCACGCGGTCGACTTTTGCTTTCTCTCTCTCTCTCGCGCGGACGTCTTTGCAACTTTCCCCCCCTAAAAGCCGTTCTCGCCTGGTGCTCTGCTAGGCGGTTAAAGAACGACCCAAGGGGATGGAAAAGCTCTGAAGAAGACGTCGGCGGGGGAAGGGAAGGCTGGTCTGGTCGTTTTTTGTCTTTTTTTTCTGATTAATTGCCTCGAAGCTCTCGACGAGCGGCTCTTTGTTTCGGCTTGGTTGTTTCTCCGTCAAGGCCCTTCTAGTCCTGAAAGAGAAAAAGAACGCTTTTGCAAGGCAAACTCGAGAAGGTGCTTTTATTCAATATTTGTTTACCTTCTTTATCACCGGCCTCGGATCGAGCGAGATTACCCGCTGAACTTAAGCATATCACTAAGCGGAGGAAAAGAAACCAACCGGGATTCCCTC
>NW_008709170.1:71021-71859 GCF_000327385.1 Lottia gigantea | reverse complement strand
AAACTCTGTGGAGCGTTTCTCGTGGTTTCTCCGAGAGAAAGGAAGGCTATCTGGTTGATCCTGCCAGTGATCATATGCTTGTCTCAAAGCTTAAGCCATGCAAGTCTAAGTTCAGGCTTGTTCCTTTCGGGGAGCGAGCCGAAACTGCGAACGGCTCATTAGTCAGATAAGGTTCCTTGGCTAAAAGCGGGTCGGTTTTAATGGATAACTGTGGTAATTCTAGAGCTAATACATGCAACGCACCGTGGTCCCCGTAGTCTTCTCGTCTCGGGGAAACGGCATTTATTCTCTGGACCAGATCGCCCTAGCCTGCGAAGCTACCGTCAAAAGTAGCGACGGGGCGAAGCGACAAGTGTTGAAATCCGAATAACTGTGCCGATCGCGGGGTCTTTCCGGGCCCCCGACGACTTTGCCATGAAGTGTCTGTCCCATCAATTGGCGATGGTCGGCGACCTGCCTACCACGGTGTTGACGGGTAACGGGGAATCAGGGTTCGATTCCGGAGAGGGAGCCTGCGAAACGGCTACCACCTCCAAGGAGGGCAGCAGGCGCGCAACTTACCCAATCCCGACACGGGGAGGTAGTGACGAAAAATAACGTGGCGGGGCCCTTTCGTGGTCGCCGCGGGCGGAATGAGCGCAATTTAAAAGAGTGTGCGAGGAGCTATTGGAGGGCAAGCCTGGTGCCAGCAGCCGCGGTAATTCCAGCTCCAATAGCCTATATCGGAGTTGCTGCGGTTAAAAAGNCTCGTCGTTGGATCTCGGAGGCGGCACGGTCGGGCGCGATACGCTGCGGGTCCGACCGGCGATTTCTCGGCCGTCCCTAACCAGCGCGCGGG
>NW_008709170.1:69798-70971 GCF_000327385.1 Lottia gigantea | reverse complement strand
ATTCGAGCGAGACCTCGAAGGCCGAAGTGGAGAAGGGTTCCGCGTTGCTCCTTCGATCGGCCGCGGGTTAGTCGGTCCTAAGGCCTGGGAGAAATCCTACGGGAAGCGGGACGTTTTTGAAAATCATTAAAAATCAGTCTCACCCAATGCACGGGCCGAAAGGGAAACGGGTTAGGATTCCCGTACCCGAAGGCGGAGCACAAGCGGCGACGCAAAGAAGGTCGGATACACCGTCGGGAGAGTCGAGAAGAGTTAACTTTTCTTTTTGAGGTGCGCTCGCTGACCCTGGAAGCGGTTCTGCCGGAGATAGGGAGCGAGAGCAATCAACTTTATCCGCAAAGCCGGCTCCAGCGGGGGCCTGTTCGGCTACGACTCGACGGTCCTTGAAACTCCGACGGCTAAACTCTTTCTTTTTTTATTTTGAAATAATGTGTTCGCTCTCGCCTCGGGCCGTACCTCAATCCGCCGCAGGTCTCCAAGGTTCGCAGCCTCTGGTCGATAGAACAATGTAGGTAAGGGAAGTCGGCAAAATGGATCCGTAACTTCGGGAGAAGGATTGGCTCTGAGGGCCGAGCGACCCGCTGCTAGCTTCGGAAGAGGGAATCATAGAGCGGGAGTCCGCGAGGTGGCATATTAATTTGGACTTGGGCGCACCGAACGGCGAACGTTCTACCCTCGGAAGGGCAGGCGGACGGAGCGGGGTAGGGGTGACTCTCCCCGTTTTCGGCACGGGCGCGAGGAACGGCTCGATCAGAACTGGCACGGTCCGGGGGAATCCGACTGTTTAGTAAAAACATAGCGTCTCGAAGGCCGGAGATCGGTGTTGACGGGACGTGATTTCTGCCCAGTGCTCTGAATGTCACGGTGAAGAAATTTACGGAAGCGCGGGTAAACGGCGGGAGTAACTATGACTCTCTTAAGGTAGCCAAATGCCTCGTCATGTAATTAGTGACGCGCATGAATGGATTAACGAGATTCCCACTGTCCCTATCTACTATCTAGCGAAGCCACAGCCGGAGGAACGGGTCCGGNGCTGTCAGCGGGGAAAGAAGACCCTGTTGAGCTTGATTCGCGATTGGCTTGGTTGGGCGAGAGCGCAGGTGTAGCTTAGGTGGGATTGCTTTACGGCGCAAGTGAAAGACCACTACTGCGTTCCTCGTTCAACTCACTCGA
>NW_008709170.1:68847-69748 GCF_000327385.1 Lottia gigantea | reverse complement strand
TGGCTGGTCCGATATCTTTGAGCGAATCTACAACTCACGGTCTCCCGGGATCCCCTCCTTGCTAGCGGCACAGTGTACCCGAGTCGGTGTGAATGAGAATTTTCTCTCGTGACCACGGACCGGCGCTCGTCGTGGCAACTGGCGTGTTCACCCTCAGGTGTTGGAGACCGTTCAAAGCCGCAGACGCCCCTGGCCCGTGCGAGAGACGATCTTTTCTCGCCTGGAAGAGAGGGGGAAGTAGTCATGGCCAGTCTGCCTCTGCCGATCTTTCGAGCTTTCGCAGGAGCTAAGGAGTAGACGGAAGGGAAGAGTCGGGGGGGGTCGTCGCGAGATGTTCTCTCTCTCTTTTCCCCCCTCCATTCGCTCTGGTTGCTTCGACGGGGTCTCGACGGAACGACGTTGTGAACGAGGCCGCTCGGAGGTGTTGGTTCCCCTGTTCTAACGCCACCGACGGTCGCCTCTTCAGAGCCACTGTAGCTGACCGTCGCTCTTATTCGGTGCCACCAGCGCGACTTTCGTTTCGGCGAAGGGAACCTGGGGGGGCCTTCTGCGAACGGCGCCTTTGGTTTAAACTCTGTGGAGCGTTTCTCGTGGTTTCTCCGAGAGAAAGGAAGGCTATCTGGTTGATCCTGCCAGTGATCATATGCTTGTCTCAAAGCTTAAGCCATGCAAGTCTAAGTTCAGGCTTGTTCCTTTCGGGGAGCGAGCCGAAACTGCGAACGGCTCATTAGTCAGATAAGGTTCCTTGGCTAANAGCGGGTCGGTTTTAATGGATAACTGTGGTAATTCTAGAGCTAATACATGCAACGCACCGTGGTCCCCGTAGTCTTCTCGTCTCGGGGAAACGGCATTTATTCTCTGGACCAGATCGCCCTAGCCTGCGAAGCTACCGTCAAAAGTA
>NW_008709170.1:42409-43227 GCF_000327385.1 Lottia gigantea | reverse complement strand
AAGGCGAGGACGAAACTGGTGCTCGCCGGCCACTTTTACTCGGAATCGCCGAGGAAGATGTTTGGTGTCAAGCGAAAATTGGGGTATACNCTACTTTTCATAAAATTTCCCTTGCTATAGGAAGGACAGATGGAAGGTGTCAAGCGAACGTTGAGGTATACCCACTTTTCATAAATTTTCCCTTACTATGGGAGAGGCAGTTGGCTGGTCCTCGGTCAATAGAGGTAGAGTGTCGTTTCGATGGTGAGTGCGAGTCGGATTTCTGCGAGTGCAGTGAATTACCTTCTACGTATCTCTCGGTCGTCTTCCCTTCCTCTGGGTCTCTTGGTTGGTCGGTCGGTCGCTCAGCTCCGGACGTCGTCGGTTGGTCGGTCGGTCGGTCGGTCGGTCGGTCGGTCGGTCGGTCGGTCGGTCGTAGTTTGGTGTTTCGGCGAGTGCTCGTGTGGCGATAGTGGGACGCCGGCATGCTCTGGGAGAGGCCTACCTTGCTCGGTGGATCTTCGCTTGGGTGTGTTGCGTGTTGCCTTCTAGGGTGTCTAGGCCAGTTACCAATGCGGATGGACCTTTGTTCAGCCGTGGTTCCTGCTGCGGGCTCTGGTTGGTGGACGTGGCTATCTTCGGCTGGGATTCGTCTCCGTGCTTTGATTTGTTCCTCCTCGACTTGCTGGGTTTCATCCGTTACGTCGCTGCTGCGGGTTCCTCGTCGTGTCCTTCTCTTCGGCCGGTTCGAGTGCGTTATCTTTGAAGGCAACGATGCGGTCGGAAGGCGGGGGAACGTTTTTACCGTTTTCTCGTCCAGTTACCGCGTACCTTTGCAC
>NW_008709170.1:34244-34362 GCF_000327385.1 Lottia gigantea | reverse complement strand
ACGGACGAACACATAATAAAAAAAATAAAGGTTTTTTTTTTTTTTTTTTTTTTTTTTTTTTTTTTTCCCCGGATCCCCTTTCTCGGGGAAGGGAAGGCGAGGACGAAATTGGTGCTCC
>NW_008709170.1:31952-33217 GCF_000327385.1 Lottia gigantea | reverse complement strand
CATCTAGTAGCTGGTCCCTCCGAAGTTTCCCCCAGGATAGCTGGCGCTCGCCGAGACAGTTTCGTCCGGTAAAGCGAATGATTAGAGGAGTCCGTGCCGAAATGGCGTGGAGCTATTGTCAAACTTTGAACGGGCGAGAAGGGGTGCCTACCGCTCGATCTGGGAGGCTCGGCCCCCGTCGAAATGTACGAGTGCCAAGTGGGCCACTTTTGGTAAGCAGAACTGGCGCTGTGGGATGAACCAAACGCCGGGTTAAGGCGCCCGATCGTCACGCTCAGCAGAACCCACAAAAGGCGTCCATCGAAGACAGCAGGACGGTGACCATGGAAGTCGGTATCCGCCAAGGAGTGTGTAACAACTCACCTGCCGAATTGGTGGGCCCTGAAAATGGATGGCGCTGTAGCGTGCAGCCTACACCCGGCCGTCTCGGCAATTTTCTCCGGCCTGCCGGTAGAGACTGACCGAAGCCGAGACGAGTAGGAGGGTCGCCGCGGTCAGCGCTGAAGCCTTAGACGCGAGTCTGGGTGTAGCGGCCGCGGGTGCCGATCTTGGTGGTAGTAGCAAATATTCGAGCGAGAACCTCGAAGGCCGAAGTGGAGAAGGGTTCCGCGTTGCTCCTTCGATCGGCCGCGGGTTAGTCGGTCCTAAGGCCTGGGAGAAATCCTACGGGAAGCGGGACGTTTTTGAAAATCATTAAAAATCAGTCTCACCCAATGCACGGGCCGAAAGGGAAACGGGTTAGGATTCCCGTACCCGAAGGCGGAGCACAAGCGGCGACGCANAGAAGGTCGGATACACCGTCGGGAGAGTCGAGAAGAGTTAACTTTTCTTTTTGAGGTGCGCTCGCTGACCCTGGAAGCGGTTCTGCCGGAGATAGGGAGCGAGAGCAATCAACTTTATCCGCAAAGCCGGCTCCAGCGGGGGCCTGTTCGGCTACGACTCGACGGTCCTTGAAACTCCGACGGCTAAACTCTTTCTTTTTTTATTTTGAAATAATGTGTTCGCTCTCGCCTCGGGCCGTACCTCAATCCGCCGCAGGTCTCCAAGGTTCGCAGCCTCTGGTCGATAGAACAATGTAGGTAAGGGAAGTCGGCAAAATGGATCCGTAACTTCGGGAGAAGGATTGGCTCTGAGGGCCGAGCGACCCGCTGCTAGCTTCGGAAGAGGGAATCATAGAGCGGGAGTCCGCGAGGTGGCATATTAATTTGGACTTGGGCGCACCGAACGGCGAACGTTCTACCCTCGGAAGGGCAGGCGGACGGAGC
>NW_008709170.1:28404-29077 GCF_000327385.1 Lottia gigantea | reverse complement strand
TTCTTTTTCTTTCTTTTTTTATTTTGAAATAATGTGTTCGCTCTCGCCTCGGGCCGTACCTCAATCCGCCGCAGGTCTCCAAGGTTCGCAGCCTCTGGTCGATAGAACAATGTAGGTAAGGGAAGTCGGCAAAATGGATCCGTAACTTCGGGAGAAGGATTGGCTCTGAGGGCCGAGCGACCCGCTGCTAGCTTCGGAAGAGGGAATCATAGAGCGGGAGTCCGCGAGGTGGCATATTAATTTGGACTTGGGCGCACCGAACGGCGAACGTTCTACCCTCGGAAGGGCAGGCGGACGGAGCGGGGTAGGGGTGACTCTCCCCGTTTTCGGCACGGGCGCGAGGAACGGCTCGATCAGAACTGGCACGGTCCGGGGGAATCCGACTGTTTAGTAAAAACATAGCGTCTCGAAGGCCGGAGATCGGTGTTGACGGGACGTGATTTCTGCCCAGTGCTCTGAATGTCACGGTGAAGAAATTTACGGAAGCGCGGGTAAACGGCGGGAGTAACTATGACTCTCTTAAGGTAGCCAAATGCCTCGTCATGTAATTAGTGACGCGCATGAATGGATTAACGAGATTCCCACTGTCCCTATCTACTATCTAGCGAAGCCACAGCCGGAGGAACGGGTCCGGGGCTGTCAGCGGGGAAAGAAGACCCTGTGAGCTGATCGG
>NW_008709170.1:25632-26528 GCF_000327385.1 Lottia gigantea | reverse complement strand
GGAGCGCGTTCGCGTCGCATCTGTCTTCGGACTGCCTGCCCCGGTCGGTATCACGGCGAGTAGCTTCGGGCCGAGGAACGGCCCCNGTTTTCGCTCCCGACTCAGTCTCCCGGCGACGTCGCGGCTGTCTTGACTGCCTCTCTGAGGCTTAACAGTGCAAGTGCGGTCGCTCGGTCGGCGTCGGCGAGGCGGCGGGCATTGGAGAACGGTTTAGAGGGTCCGCGGCTGGCCGTGGCGGCACTCTTCCCGACCCGTCTTGAAACACGGACCAAGGAGTCTAACGTGAGCGCGAGTCACAGGGAAAAACACTCCCTTGGGGCGCAGCGAAAGCGATGTGGTCCGATCCTCTCTCGGGTGAGGGGGGCGCAGGACCGGCCCGTCGGGGGTTGTTACGGCCTCGGCGGAGCAAGAGCGCTCGCGTTGGGACCCGAAAGATGGTGAACTAGGCCCGAGCGGGACGAAGCCGGGAGAAATGCTGGTGGAGGTCCTAAGTGGTTCTGACGCGCAAATCGATCACGGAACTTGGGCGTAGGGGCGAAAGACTAATCGAACCATCTAGTAGCTGGTTCCCTCCGAAGTTTCCCCCAGGATAGCTGGCGCTCGCCGAGACAGTTTCGTCCGGTAAAGCGAATGATTAGAGGAGTCCGTGCCGAAATGGCGTGGAGCTATTGTCAAACTTTGAACGGGCGAGAAGGGGTGCCTACCGCTCGATCTGGGAGGCTCGGCCCCCGTCGAAATGTACGAGTGCCAAGTGGGCCACTTTTGGTAAGCAGAACTGGCGCTGTGGGATGAACCAAACGCCGGGTTAAGGCGCCCGATCGTCACGCTCAGCAGAACCCACAAAAGGCGTCCATCGGTAAAGACAGCAGGACGGTGACCATGGAAGTCGGTATCCG